>NC_133324.1:421575073-421712573 GCF_042186555.1 Aquarana catesbeiana | reverse complement strand
TTACAACCCAAAACCTGCTGTTACTCTGTGTGTATGGCGATGTGAGACTTTCACAGCCTAGCCACAGAGGGGACCAAAATACATCTTTAGACATTCTAGGGGGATAAATAATGAATCTAATTTCATGACTACCACATCACAATTGTGGAGCACCAGGGCAGTGGAAAAGCTCACTGGTATTTAAGAGGCATGGTGAGCCTTTAGAAGGCTTCAGACACAAAGTAGTCAATTTAATAAGAGATTTCTCACACAGCATAGGCATTTTTAGCAGAATGTATTTTGGGGTGTAGTTCTGAGTATGGTGATACCATATGTGTGAGACTTTTTAAACAGATTATATACCAGACATGGTATCTGGTGTATTGCATAAATCAACCAATTGTATTGGTTGCCTCTATACGAGTGATCAGGGACTATAACTTGGTGTAGCGTCACCTATAGCAGTCCCAGTTCCTATAAGCCAATCAAGCCTAGCCTGCAACACCCAGCATTGTCATGTTTACTAACCAGGAAGTACAAGAGGCTGAAGAAGAGAAAAGCAAAAGAATTCCCTTGGTTCCAATAGTACAGTTTTCTGCAGGGGGTGGCTGGGACTGGTGTCTCGCTGGAACATAGTCGGACATGCAGATGGGTCCGTTCAGGCTACAGGCAAAGGATTGGTCCATGCAATAGGCAGAAATGTGGTTAATAAACAGGCCAAGGTCAGTACAGGCAGAGGCTGCACTGGTATGGCAGTGATCAGGAACATTGTTGCTGGCTGCACTGGTCAGGGGACTAGTGTGGCATCAGGAACAATGTTGCTGACTTAGACTTTTCAGGTGCCACTGCAACTGATGTGGCAGTAATTAGGGACACTGACTGGCAGCACTGGTCTGGTGACAATATACAGCTGTGTAGGTAATCAGAGATAATGGCTGGCAGCAGTGATAGCGCAGCCAGCAATGTCGCCACAGTGAAAAAAAAAAAAGTATTACATCCTAGTAACAAAGCACTACTCTGAATTGCTTCTACAACCACGATGGCTGTATAAGCAATTGTTTGACAGTTCTCCACTGCATTCCTGCAGCCATTTAGAATTTGATTGTTCAGTGATCACATGGTAGAGGCCCAAGCACCACCTCCCTATACCATGGGATTTCTATAGCCAGAGTTCACAGTAGTTCTGAATGTCGGCCATCTTTACTACTGGACATGCGATCACATGGTACAAGGGCAGAGCACCACTGCTTGGTACTCGGATTGGTGATCCACTGTTTAAGTTGGACACACTCGCACAAATGCAGACCTGGGAGTACGTCTCCCACCTCCCCCCACAGTAATAGTGTATATAGGTGGTCCAGGAGGCAGAGCACTCTACTCCAGCCCCTGACTGGGATTGCACCATGCAAGAACAGCTGGTGATGTCACAAAGAGGCAAAGTATTCTGGCAGCTACCATCTTAACCTTTCCCATGTGTTTACAGGGCAGGCAAACTACAATTCGCACTGGGGAGCCTGGGACTGAAGCTGGCGGTTCAGTCAGCTTACCATAGAGATGACTGAGGACCCAAAATGTCCCTGATCATCTCTATGATCTAAGAAGCCTTAAGCAACTAGTAACAGGCCCCCAGATGTCTCAGTAAAAAGTACCTGTTACTGCCCATACTATCACAAGGGATGTTACTCATTCCTGGTGATGGCAATAAAGTTGATTAGCCACTTCCACACCAAGCCATAGTAAAATGACGCTGGCAGGAACATCTCCCTCCGGGTGGATGTTGCATGACACCGCCTATTCTCACGCGCAGCGTGGCCATCAGGGATGAGGCATGTCCTTCAGGACACAGCCGATCAGTGTAAAGAGACCATAAAAATGGCTCTTTACCACGTGACCAGCTATGTCCAATCACAGAATGTAAACAAATCACGGCAACTAGCTGTTACTGGGTTCTCCTCCTCACACACCAATCGTGTGTGAGGAGGAGATTGTGGTAACAGCTAGTTACTGATCACAGTGTAGACTAAATCACACCGATTGCCCCCAGTAAGAGTACCCAAGTACCTAATCAAGATATACAAATGTGTGAAACAATCAGCGCCACCCTAAATTAATTAAGTGCAAATTTGCAGCCGCTATACACTTTAAATATATATGTTTGTGTGTGTGTAAGTGTACCAAAAGAGACACACAGTGCAGCGCTACTACGGTGCTAATTCAATGCTATACTTAGTGCTATGTATACATGCAATAAAATTCAAATTCATAAAAAAAATTCATAATAAATGTCCCATAAATCAATATCAATCTTGATAGTAGTGCTCCAGTGTTATTATCATATCACCGTACTTCTCAATAATTCTTATTGCTTGTGCAAACCACCAGATATTTAATCTACTCACCTCAAGGATGAGTCAAGAAGACTCAAATTAACTTTATTTTCACTCACCAAACTTATTTTCTTTCTCTCAGGACTCAGCTGTTCAATTTCTACCTTTCATGATCTCAATTCCACCCAATATATCCCTCACAGATAGGGGGTTGATCTATGAGATTATTCAGCTGTTCCTCCACTCCAAGGGACTCATGTATCATGTAATCAAAAACACAGCCGACATAGTGCTCTCTGCTATAAAACTTTTATTTAAAACCCCGCTAGAATAGGACACTTACTAGATATAAAAACAAAATTTGCTTGTTAAATGTATTGACTGCTCACTCACCACCGTGGCTGCGCAATGTCAAAGGCTCGGATCCTCTCCTCTGCACACGTGTCAACCTCTGAATGGTCTTCCTCAGCAGATGCAGCAGTCTTCCTGACTTGTCCTTGAGGTGAGCAGATTAAATTGCTGGTGGTGGTTTGCACAAGCAATAAGAATTATTGAGAAGCACGGTGATATGATAACAACACTGGAGCACCACTATCAAGATTGATATTGATTTAGTTTATGGGACATTATGAATTTTTTATGAATTTGAATTTTATTGCATGTATACATAGCAGTAAGTATAGCATTATACTTGTATCACTGTAGTAGCGCTGCACTGTGTCTCTTCTGGCATACAAATATATATATATATATATATATATATATATATATATATATATACACACACACACACACACATATATATATATATATATATATATACACATACACACACACACACACACACACACAAATATATATATATATATATATATATATATATATATATATATATATATATATATATATAAAAATAAATATACACACACACACACCCCCAAGTGCATGTCACCAGCCTAGGGTACCTATCTGCAGCCCATGCCTCATAGAATATACGTTGAGGCATTTGTTTTCCAAAATGGGGTCACTTTGTGGGTAATTCCACTGTCCTGGTGCTCCAGGACCTTCAAAAGCGTGATAGGTAGGAATGAATTTCTATGTGCAATTCATGCTCCTAGAACACCTGATGGTGTTCCCTGCATGTTAGGCC
Organism: Aquarana catesbeiana; assembly: GCF_042186555.1. Lineage (NCBI taxonomy): Eukaryota > Metazoa > Chordata > Amphibia > Anura > Ranidae > Aquarana > Aquarana catesbeiana. Next base: position 421,709,117 of record NC_133324.1, on the reverse strand, counting down.
TCTGTATGTGGCCAGGATGTGAAATAGTCTCACACATGTGGCATCACCATACTCAGCAAAAATTAAACCCCAAAATACATTCTGCCGCTCCTCCTGAGTATAGCAATACCACATGTGTGAGACTATTTCACAGCCTGGCCACATACAGAGGCCTAACATGCAGGGAACACCATCAGGTGTTCTAAGAGCATAAATTACACGTCTAGTTTAATCCCTACCAATCACACTTTTGAAGGCCCTGGAGCACCAGAACAGTGTAATTTCCCACAAAATGATCCCATTTTAGAAAGAAAACACCCCAACTTATATTCTATGAGGCATAATTGGTCTTCTGAACATGTCTTTTTTTTTTTTTTTTGGAAGGCATGTTCAGACGACCAATTATGCCCCATAGAATATATGTTGGGGTGTTTGCTTTCTAAAATGGGGTCATTTTGTGGGTAATGCCACTGTTCTGGTGCTCCAAGGCCTTCAGAAGTGTGATCGGTAGGAATGAAACTAGATGTGTAAGTTAAGCCTTTAGAACACCTGACGATGCTCCCTGAATTACCAAACAACTGGGTACTATTGTGTTTTTGTGCATTAAGATTCACTAAAAAGTGTATTTCTTCCAAAAAAATTGTATTTTTCAAATCTGCTGAGCAAATACTGTGCAACATAAAAAATGACAACACCCACCTCTGCTTAAAAAAAAAAAAAAATATATATATTTATTGTAAAACTATATAGTGTAAAAAATTACTGCACTACCAAAGCTAAAGGCAAGCTGCTAGCAGAACAATATGACCAATTGTATATAAATATAGGGGGGAAAAAGTGCAGCGCTGAGTAAACGTGTACATAGAAGTGAAACACAATATGTTGAAGTTAAATGAGTATACAAGCATAAATGTGCAAAAAGTTACTGTGATATCCAAACAAATTAATATAGGTACATATAAATATATAAACTGCACGTGCTGAAAACCAATTAATCATCCAAATAAAAACAGCATGGACAGATTGTAACAGGGCAAAAAGTCCACCAATATCGATGCTGAACTATACTCACAAACCACGTATAAGTGTAAGGAGTAAAAAGACAGTCTTATACAACGTGGATGCTAATATTCAACTGTTCTGTGACGAAACACCTGAGGCTGTGCATCCACCATCCAAGGGAGGGGGTAGGTACTCTTACTGAAAGATGTGAGTCAAACGGGCATGGATAGGAAATGAAATCCCAGACCGTCTCCGGAAGTTGGAAGCTGGGGACACCAGTTGAAGTCCTGTAGGACGAAACGTATCAGGGTACCGCTTGCCAGCTCTGCACACTGCGCGTGTTTTAATGTTAACTTGTGATCACATTTTACTGTAGACATCTGAAGTGATGTTAGTACCCTTTTATTAAATAAATCCATACGTTTTTGAACGATGCCACGTGGAAGCCTTAATTTTTATGATTCCCATTTCCATCATTGATGGATGAGAGATCTGTGGATATCATCTGAATTTGGAGATTGTGGCTTGAGTCCCCGTTTCCAGCACTTGCCTGTCCGTTTTATCACCGCTGGCATGTGTCCCCATCTTCCAGAGACCGTGGCCTGGGATTTCGTTTCCTATCCATGCCCGTTTGACTCACCGCCGCTGGCGTGTGTCCACATTTTTCGGTAAGAGTAGTGCGTCACAGAACATTAGAATATTACCATCCACATTGTGTACGACTGTCTTTTCACTTCTTACACTTATAAGTGGTTTGGGAGTATTGTTCAGCATCGATATTGTTGGACTTTTTGCCCTGTTACAATCTGTCCATGCTGTTTTTATCTGGATTAGTAATTGTTTTTTAGCACGTGCACTTTATATATTTATTTATATGTACCTACATTCATTTGTTTGGCTATCACGGTAGATTTTTGCACATTTATGCTAGAGGTGCGCATCTTCACTGGCCTCACGATTCGATTCTGCGATGCATCACGATTACAGCGCAAGGTTTTCATCCAAAAAAAATTCAAGTATAGCCAGGAGAACGTCATTTTTTTAATTCTATCTGTTCTTAAAAAAAAAAAAAAAAAAAACACAACACTTCCTGCATGTAGTAAAGTCTAAACACAGCAGACAACAACTTAAAGGAGCTCCAGGCTCTCCCACAAAATACTAAAAGAGATGGATGAATACTAAAAGAGACTGCGGACATAATACAGGAGATGGTCAGAGACTGCGGACATAATACAGGAGATGGTCAGAGACTGCAAACATAGTACAGGAGATGGTCAGAGACTGCAAACATAGTACAGGAGATGGTCAGAGACTGCAAACATAGTACAGGAGATGGTCAGAGACTGCAAACATAGTACAGGAGATGGTCAGAGACTGCAAACATAGTACAGGAGATGGTCAGAGACTGCAAACATAGTACAGGAGATGGTCAGAGACTGCAAACATAGTACAGGAGATGGTCAGAGACTGCAAACATAGTACAGGAGATGGTCAGAGACTGCAAACATAGTACAGGAGATGGTCAGAGACTGCAAACATAGTACAGGAGATGGTCAGAGACTGCAAACATAGTACAGGAGATGGTCAGAGACTGCAAACATAGTACAGGAGATGGTCAGAGACTGCAAACATAGTACAGGAGATGGTCAGAGACTGCAAACATAGTACAGGAGATGGTCAGAGACTGCAAACATAGTACAGGAGATGGTCAGAGACTGCAAACATAGTACAGGAGATGTCAGAGACTGCAAACATAGTACAGGAGATGGTCAGAGACTGCAAACATAGTACAGGAGATGGTCAGAGACTGCAAACATAGTACAGGAGATGGTCAGAGACTGCAAACATAGTACAGGAGATGGTCAGAGACTGCAAACATAGTACAGGAGATGGTCAGAGACTGCAAACATAGTACAGGAGATGGTCAGAGACTGCAAACATTGTACAGGAGATGGTCAGAGACTGCAAACATTGTACAGGAGATGGTCAGAGACTGCAAACATAGTACAGGAGATGGTCAGAGACTGCAAACATAGTACAGGAGATGGTCAGAGACTGCAAACATTGTACAGGAGATGGTCAGAGACTGCAAACATTGTACAGGAGATGGTCAGAGACTGCAAACATTATACAGGAGTTAAGAGACTGTGGATAATAATGCAGAGTTGTTGTGTGATAAAGGCACATATAAGACAATTCTATCATATGGACTTGTGTTGGATTATGTAGATCAGCTGAATGGTGAATGTGACTCAACCTTAAAGATGGTCAGACTGGTAAGAGAAAGCAATAAACATAGTGTGCGTCACCCCCAGCATCATACTGGGAATAATAAGAGCAGACATTTGTGTTTTTATTTCTGACAATCTAATGGTGTCCTATGTCCCCACCCGAGCTGTCATCACATTCAGGAAGATATCACACCATACCTCCTGTCTATATTTCTCCTCCATACAGCCCAGTCCCCTGCAGTGGCAATGACATTACTTATCAGATTCCACTACATGCCCTGACTCCCCCCTTTGTCCCCGGATCACAGCTTCCCTCTCTGTACTCATATGCTGTTCTCCCGGTGCCCGTTCTGCAGGCCCTGGCTGCCGGTCTCCCTGGCAACGCTGTAAACACTGAGTGATAAGAAGGACGATCTGCCTGCTCACCATCCCCTCGATCTCCATTCCAGCCACCGCTGTTGGAGAATCTGACAGAACACCGGTGTTCTTACGTCTCATGTCTCTCCTGACGTCAGCAGGGAATTCTCAGGCCCGCCCACTGACTGTAGCTATCAGAGATTCAGAAGAGAGGCTGGTGGGGCTGACGTCAGGAGAGACGAGGCGTGAGGGAAGAGAGGCGGGCGGGGCTGACGTGAGCAGAGTGGAGAGAGGCGGGCCAGGCTGATGTCAGGAGAGATGAGGCGTGAGAGGAGAGAGGCGGGCCGGGCAGTCACATGAGTGGCATATACACAAACTGAGAAATGAGGTAACACACAGAGGGCTCTCCCGGGAGGGGCAGGGCAATCGATTCTCCCGGTCGCATGCACCGATGCCGCATCGGGGACACCCGAATCGCGATGCTGCGATTAATTTCAGCACCCCTAATTTATTGCTTGTATGTATACTCATTTAACTTCAACATATTGTGTTTCACTTATATGTACACGTTTACATATATATATATATATATATATATATATATATATATATATATATATATATATATATATATATATATATATATATATTAGGTTGGGGGTTCCAAGATTTTTACATATATGTGAGAAGTGTCAGAACTGGCAGGGGGGTTTAACCACCAGCCGACCAGCTTGCGCAGATATACTGCGGCAGGTCGGTTCTATTGTGTGAATCGACGTACCTGTACGTCAATGTGCAAGGAGGATAGCGGGTGCCAGTGTACTCTGTCTGCCGGCGACCCGCGATCGCAGCAAGGAGAGACAGAACGGGGAACTGCAAACAAGGCGATTTCCCATTCTGCCCAGTGACATGACAGAGATCTACTGTTTTCAGTGATCGGGAGCAGTGATCTGTCATAACCCTGGTAGCCCATCCCCCCCTACAGTTAAAACACACTGAGGGAACACAGTTAACCCCTTGATCGCCCCCTAGTGTTTACCCCTTCCCTGCCAGTGTCATTTTTACATTGATCAGTGCATTTATATAGCACTGATCAATGTAATAATGTCACTGGTCCCCAAAAAGTGTCATTTGGGGTCAAATTTGTCCGTCGCAGTCCTGCTAAAAATTGCAGATCGCTGCCATTACCAGTAAAAACAATAAAAGTCCCTAAATCTATCCCGCTGTTTGTAGACGCGATAACTTTCATGCAAACCGATAAATATACGCCTATTGCGATTTTTTTTTTAACCAAAAATATGTAGAAGAATATACATCGGCCTAAACTGATGAATAAATTATTTTTATATTTTTGGATATGTATTATAGCGGAAAGTTTGTTTATAGTGCAAGAAATAAAAAACACAGGTGATCAAATACCACCAAAAGAAAGCTCTATTTGTGGGTAAAAAAAGGACGTCGATTTTGTTTGGCGCAATTGTCAGTTAAAGTGACGCAGTGCCGTATCGCAAAAAATGGCCTGGTCATTAAGGGGGAAAATCCTTCCAGGGCTAAAGTGGTTAAAACTACTGCTTCCTCTGTAGCAAAGGTTACAGGTTTGGGATCATGGCATCTGCTGCAGCATCCCCAATCCTTTCCTGTACATCCTCAGTTAAAGGATGTGCTTTAAGCAGCAGGCAAAGAGAAGCTGTGACTTTAAATATGCCAAAGTTTTTAATTTGGATTTATTAAGTCTTATCTTTTTGGTTCAACAATTCAAGTAGTTAATCATGACAGGTTGCGATTTCTGCAGGTCAACTGACTCTCTTTACAGATGATTTTCATTGGCCAATATTATTTTCCTTTGCTGACCTAGAAAAAAAAAAAAAAAAAAAAAAAAAAAAAAAAAAAACTTACTCTAGAGCTGTAAATGTTTATGTACGTGTTGTCTGATGGACTTGGATCACAATGTTTGCTGGCTGGAAGGACTTATTTTACAACTCTCACACCACTTACTTTACATAGAAGTACAATTACATAGTATGAAGTTCCATTTAATCAGCAGTATTACATCAGAACTCCAATTCTGCTTAGTATTGTGTGCTACAGTAGAATGTGTAACTGTATGCTTTATACCTAGAAAAGAAAACCCATAAAGATGTTCTGTAAGCATGCAAATCTCCACTTCTTTGATTACAGTCTGCAGACTTATAAAGTTCATATCCTGTCCTTGGCATTTATCTTTGTGACCTTAGGTGTGTCGTTTATTGCTGCAATGTTCTATTTTTAATTAAAAGTTCCTGGGTCAACGTATGCATATGCAAGAAAGTCTCCAAGTTTATTGCCCTCGCTGTCATAGTGAAGCATCTTAAAGCAAACATCACAGAAGAAACATGGGTCATCTGGTGCAAAGCTGTCACTTTTTGTCACCCACCTAAAAGGAGAAAAATGAAACATTAAAACACGTCATTACTACATAACTGGTTGCTGTAAATAAATAGAACACTGCCAATGCCTTAGTTTCCACTCAAACATTGAGAACAAGTTAAAAATATGTAGATAAAAATCACAGGCAATATGTATGGGGTGCTGCCATTGATGGGAAAAAAAAAATAGGATTTTTAAAACAGCTTACCTGTAAAATCCTTTTCTTGGAGTACATCATAGGACACAGAGCCTCAAGTAATTACTTGGTGGGTTATGGGCCTACCTTCAGGTTTTGATACTGGTATAACCAATACAGGAAGTTGACACCCCTATATAACCCCTCCTCCTTCCAGGAGTCCTCAGTTTTTGTAGCCAAGCAATATAAGCAATATACTCTCACCCCATAAAACAGAGGGGTGGGAGCTCTGTGTCCTATGATGTACTCCAAGAAAAGGATTTTACAGGTAAGCCGTTTTAAAAATCCTATTTTCTTTATCGTACATCATAGGACACGGGGCCTCAAGTAATTACTTGGTAGGATGTCCCATAGCAATGATACTTGAGGGGAGGGAGACACAACCCGTAGGGAACCCCCAGACCTTGAGGAATTATACTGCTGCCTGCAGCACACTGCGCCCGAAGGCAATATCCTCATTCCATCTTACATCTACTTGATAACATTTTGTAAATGTATGCACTGAAGACCAAGTCGCGGCCTTGCAGATCTGAGACATGGAGGCCTGGTGACGCACTGCCCAAGAAGCACCAACCGCTCTGGCAGAGTGCTCCTTAACTTGAAAAGGGGGAATCTTTCCCTTTAAATCATAAGTTTGAATTATAACCTGCCAAATCCACTTAGCCACAGTGGATTTTGACGCTGCCTGTCCTTTTTTAGGACCCTCTGGCAGAATAAATAAGACATCAGTCTTACGAATCTGAGCAGTTTTCTTTAAATAGATCTTCACTGCTCTCACCACATCAAGACAATGTAGTGACTTTTCTTCTTTGGAACATGGTTTTGGAAAAAACGATGTCAGGACAATATCTTTATTCGGATGAAAGCCTGAAACCACTTTTGGCAAAAAGCCTGGACGAGGGCATAACACCACCATGTCCTCATGAATAACCAACATGGTTTTGGAAAAAAATGGCAGGACAATATCTTGGTTTAGGTGGAAACCTGAGACCACTTTTGGTAAAAAAAAACCTGGACGAGGGCCCAACACCACTCTGTCCTCATGAATAACCAAATATGGCTCTTTACAGGAAAGAGCAGCCAATAAGGAAACCCTCCTTGCTGAGGATATAGCAACCAAAAATATCAGCTTCCTAGTCGGAAGGACTAAGGGAACATGCTGTAATGGTTCGAATGGCGGTTTTTGTAACACTGACAAAACTAAATTCAAGTCCCAAGGGCTTAAGGGTGAATTAACTGGCGGATTAATCCGCATCACTCCTCGCATGAAACCCCGGACTAAAGAATGCATAGCAAGTGGTCTTTGAAATAAAAATCGATAAGGCTGAGACTTGGCCCTTAATAGTACTCAGGGCCAACTTCATCTCTACGCCTACTTTTAGAAAGGCAAGAATTCTGCCTATAATATATCTCCGAGGGTGCCAACCCTTGGATTCACACCAGGAAACATAAGCTTTCCAGACTCTATAATATATAGCTCTTCTTCTTTTCAGAATGTGGGTCTCAATAGCCAGGCCGTTAAATTTAGCATTCGTAAAGTAGGATGGAACATCGGCCCCTGTGAGAGCAGGTATGGCCTTCGTGGAAGGGACCACAGATCCTCCACTGCCATCTTTACGACCTCTGCATACCATGACCTTCTGGGCCATGCTGGTGCTGCCAGAATTACCGGTTTTCTTTCCAGCTTGATCCTGCAGAGAAGTCAAGGCAGCAACTGAATAGGGGGAAATGCATAGATCAGTAAAAGCTGATCCCACAGTATCATCAACGCATCTGTTCTGCATGCGAATAGATCCTTTGTTGTGGACACAAAGTTGACTAACTTTATGTTGCACTGGATGCTAGAAAATGCTAGAGTCCCCCATCCTTGACAAACAGCCCGAAACATGTCGGGGTGAATAGACCATTCCCCTGGGAATAATCTGCTGGCGGCACATGTAGTGCGCGTGTCAATTCTCTATTCCCAGAATGAAGACTGCCGTTGGGCACGGAATATTTCTTTCTGCTCAAGTTAAAATATGGTTCACTTCTCTCTGCACTGAGAGATTCTTGGTGCCCCTTTTGGCGATTGATATAGGCCACAGCCGTGGCATTGACAGATTGGATCCTGTCGGGACAATCCCTTAACCTGGAAGTCCAGGCTTTTAGAGCCAGACGCACTGCCCGAATCTCTAGGATGTTGATGGGCAAGGCTCTTTCGGTTCTTGAACATTGTCCTTGGGCAGTTGTCTTCTCTGTCATTACCACTTTCCAGATAAGTGGTCTGAAGTATTTACCCTTTAGGACATTCTTTAGTAACCACCAATTGAGGCTTTGGAACACCCTTGGGGACAGCCGCATTGGCAAGTCCAAAGCTTGGATCGTTTTGTTCCAAGCAAATAGAATACTGTTTTGCAACAGTCTTGAAAGGAACTGGGCAAAGGGAACTGCTTCGAATGAAGCCACCATCCTTTCTAACAACCTCATGCAAAGGTGAATGGAGGGACCTCCTATTGACCTGACCATCCGCACCAACTCTTTTATAGGAGTGGTGTTTTTTTTTTTTTTTTCCTGGGCAAGAAGACTCTTTTTCTGGGCTGTATCTATGATCAGACCCAAATACTGCAGCCCTTTTTTAGCGATTTTAATGGAGACTTTACTAGGTTGAGAGTGCAACCCAGACCTTTCCAGGTAACTGGTTGTAATAAACCTTACTTCGAACAGCGATTGGTCTATTAGCAATAGATCGTCTAGGTATGCCAAGACTGTTTAAGCCCTGTGCCCTTGACCTGGCTACAGGTGGGGCTAGCACCTTTGTGAACACTCGAGGTGCTGTAGCTAGCCCGAAGTGCAAGGCTATAAACTGAAATGCTGCTGTTCTACTTCGAACCGCAGAAACCTTTGGTGAGCAGGAAATATATGGACATGCATATATGCGTCCCTGATGCCGATAGGTGCTAGAAGTTTTCCTCCTTGCAGGATAGAAACTACTGACTTGATCGACTCCATAGAAAGGAGCCGATCTTCAGGAACTGATTTAGATTCTTTTAGATCTAGAATGTATCTGTTGAATTTCTGCGTGGCTCTGTACATGTACAGGAAACGCATGAAAAAGGCAGTGACGGTTCCAAGGAACCTAAGAAAAAACAGAACAATCAGCTGACTCTACTAGAGGTAGCTTGAAAGAGGCACAAATCACCTTTGTAAGAGGTTTGTACCAGCAATTTCTCAGCTTGCGAGGCTGAAAAAAAGTTCAACTCTAGTTGTCTCCTCTGCAGAGGAGTACTTGGTTTGCCTTTCTTCCCGATTACCTGAGGGTAATCCTTCATCCTCTACCCACTGTTCCCTTGATAAGGGATCTCAGGTGGGGGAGGGGATCTAACACGCTTCCCATCCTTGGATAGCGGATGCGATTAAAGTCGCTAATTTTCCTTCTAGGCCCTGCAGGGCAGAGGAAAAATGCATCTTCAATCATGTATACAGGGGCTGAATATTTTCTCCTCTTAGGCTGTTTCCACTATTGCAACCCCAAAGTTGCGTGATTTTACCGTGATCCTTTGCCGCCGAGAATACGTCGGGGCACGATTTTGATGCGACAGGAAACAATGCCTGTGTATTCTAGAGGTTTATGGACCTCAAATCGCATCAAAGTGGTACCAAAGTAGTGCAGGGACTACCTTGAAGTCGCACAGATCTGAACAGTATTTCTTGGAAATCATGCCATAGAGTCTGACGGTGGAGGCCGTCACCGCTGCCTAGAGGCAGCTGCCCCTGCGCAGGGGAAGAAATCTGTTTAAGTGACTTGCCCAAGGTCACAAGGAGCCAATGTGAGGACGAGGTCCCACGTCTTTCAGGAAGCCTCCCATGGCTACGCTGACCGTCAGAGTAGTTAACCAGTGAGGAATGGCTCCTTCACTAGTGAACGCCGACATGTGGATCTGAACCCATGTCTGTCAGGAAGTCTCCCATGGCTGCACTGGCCATCAGAGTAGTTAACCTGTGAGCTGTTGTGGCTTCACTTAAAATAAAAGGACATTTAAACCTTCTACTGGACAAAAAGAGCTTTACTGCTATAAATCATTTGGATGTATTTCACCAAACCTTCCCCAATGAAAAGGGAAACTAGTCAGACACCCTTTTTTGCAAGATGCTTCGGCTGACCAACCTTTTTAACCACAGGGTCCTAAGCATGTGTTTTAGCACAAGCACAAGGCGAGACACCTGGTGGTTAGGGTCTTTTATGGCATCTATGGCGAAACATAGCGCCATTGGTAGGAGGATTTTAACAAAAAAATTCCAACTCCTTATCTGTTGGATGCTTAAGCAATTATGCATCTTGTTGCTGGAAATCGCAGCGTCTACTGCTGGTACTTTCCAACCTTTGTGAATTTTTCCTCCATGATAGAGAACTGAGAAACTCTTTGGAGGGAAAAAATGCTTATCCAGATGATCCCATTCAGCATAAATAAGCACCGTAAAAGGTTTTTTTTTTGTTTTGTTTTTTAAAAACCAAAGAAGGGACCTGGACTTTCAGCTTACTCTGTTAGGAGTAGTATAGAAAGTGGAATGAACCATCAATCTGCATAAGGTTCATCAACAGTTGTTTCCTCCGCAGAGGAAAATTTGGCTTGTTTTCCCCCGTGATCACCTGAGGATAACACCTCATCCTGTGCCCACTGTTCCCTTGGAAAAAGGGGTTTGAGGTGGGGGAGGGGGATCTAGCATGCTTCCTATCCTCTTGGATGGAGAATGCGATTAAAGCCGCTAATCCTCCTTCTAAGCCCAACAGGGCAGAGGAGAATGCATCTTCAGTCACATACACAGGGGCTGAAGTGTGAGAAGCAGTTGCACCACCAATTGCTTCCAATGACTCACCCTGGCTTGCCATGTCAGGTATCTCCGGAGAGGATGACAGTGTGGAGGCATGACTCGAGTTCCCAGTGCCTGGGGGTGGAATCCTTGGTACCTTTGTGGTACACTGGAAATCAAATGTGCTAAGCACAACAGCAGAGGCACTTTAACAAATTATGGTATTTGCTGAACAATAGTTTTAGCAAAAGAAAACAATGTCACCATAAGGATCATCCTTTGATGCCAAGTACCATAATATTTCCTGTGCTGGAAATGCCTGTTTACACACCTTTACATGCCCAGTGCTCCTGCGTCTCTTAGTGTGACAGACTTCTGTCTTCAGCATATGAACTGAGAGCGTCTGTGTTAAGCCTCAGGTGAGAAACTGATTACACATAAGTGTCAGCTGTTACCGCACCTCTCCAGGAGGAGAGGAGAGGGGAGGGGAATTTTTATCAGCAGTGTTTGTTAAGCTCCTAGTTTTAAAGGAAGACTTCACTTCATACAAAAAAAAAAATGCAAATGGCTGGTTTTGTATGTTCATAAACTACTGCTGTAACCCCTTTAGATCCCCCAGAAGAGGAACACCATCTGTTCAATTAAGAACTCCCATCTGGCTCCAGGGACCACACCCGCTGTTATAGCCAGACACAGAGCTGCTGAAAAAGGCATCATACTAGGCAAGTGTAATATACTCCCTCTAGGGGAGACATTTTAAGGCATACAGTTATACATTTTTTATATATATATATATATATATATATATATATATATATATATATATATATATATATATATATATATATATATATATATATATATATATATATATATATATATATATATATATATATATTTATTTATTTTTTTGGAGAAAAGGCATAGGTGGACTTTTTACAGTTCCTAGGCTTCTCCCCTTACCTTATCCTCGCTGCAGGATACTGCTGATTTAACAGACAGGTCCAACCTTCACCTATCACGGCGGGCAGCATAGTTAAACCTTCAAAGACTGGGGCCCTTTTCAAAGGGGTTCCGCTCTCAGAGAAGCTTACAGGCAAAACCTTGTTCTTCAATGCGAGGCCCGGGTACCATCCTATGGCCTCAGGGGCGAGGATGGATCCGGTTGTGGAGGTTTTTTAAATCCAGCATGGATCCCTCCCTGGAGCTCCTCAGAGCACATCTTCACTCGTGACCGACACTGGCGAAAAAACTGAGGACTCCTGGAAGGAGGAGGGGTTATATAGGGGAGTAAACTTCCTGTATTGGTTATACCAGTGTCAACACCTGAAGGTAGGCCCATAACCCACCAAGTAATTACTTGAGGCTCTGTGTCCTATGATGTACGATAAAGAAAATACTAATTGCTTGAATTGTATATGACAAATACTTTCAATCACAGCCCTGGAATATGTACACTGTAAATTGTCAGAATGAATGTCTATGCTCATTGAATTTAAGTGGAACAACTATGACAGCCACCGTAGGATTTTCCTCTCTATTCTGGTCCTGGTGACAACCCAAAATTTGGAATTTTCTTTCACTTGCAGCGTTTACAGTAAACAGGACAATTAGATAGGGCCAAATTCCCTAATGGGGATACAGACAGACATAAAAACCTGACATAATTTCTAATCCCTCTTCACTATATCCAAAACTTAATAAAATACAGGTTTGGCCTGCATTCACACCTGAGCGTTTTCAGCTCATAAAATGCCCGAAAAAACACCTGAAAAACGCCCAACAAGCAAAATCCCATTCATTTCAATGGCACCTATTCACATCTGAGCATTTTGTCACTTGAAGCAAAACGCCTGAAACAAGCCCTAAGCTCAAAAAAGAACATGAGCTTCTTTGGGCCAGATTACGGGCATTTTTCTGCCTTTTACAGAAGGCCTTATGGGATCAGGACCAGATAAAGTGAATAATATGCCTACAGAATTTAGTAAGATGAAGTTGACTGGGCACCTTGGATCAAAGTATTTGGAAGAGCATTTAGTCAGCCACCTCCATGCATCATTATTTGTATCCATTGTAAGTAAATATCCCTTGATAGAACATTTAAATAAAGAACGTGACCTCCAAATACAATCTTTTGGATATCTCCACAAAAGTCCCCCATCAACGTCTCTTCTATTCAGATCAAGAGTCCTGAATGCACTCTGACTTTCCTGATAGTCAGTGCTGGGAAAAGCTTGCATGAGTACTGGAGCCAGAGACTGCCAGAACACAAGCATTTTCAGGAGTTTGATCATGGCAGCCTACACATACTCTGTGGACAGAACATGATTTTAAAAATGTAAATTAAAAAAAGGGAAGAGACTTACTTTGCAATATACAATTTACACACGTAACACTTTCTTGACAAAAGCCAATGCCTTCTAATATGTAATGGGTACAGGTGCCTTTCTAAGCAGTCATCATGGTGTACTAACCTTTTTAAGAAAGGGGGAAAAAAAGTGTCATTGTCATCATTCATTGCATGAATCAAAGCTTAAACTGCATTATATATTACACACATCCATCCCAAAATATTCCTAGGATTAGGTAGGGATTAGATTTTTTTTTTTTTTTACGGCACATTTCAAAACTGGCATAATACCCATGGGGTATAGTAAGCAGTGTGTAGTATTAAAGAAGTGCAGGGCATCACATAGTACCTAGTGGCAGTCCAGAGCAGAGCGGAAGCTGTATGTGCTGGCAATGAGTAGTATACAATGGCAGTGCAGTGAACTTTATATAGTGGAAGCTGCATAAATTGTCAGTGCCAAGCAGTGTGTAAAGCTACAAGATTAGTTCACAGTTTGGTCTATTGCGAGATAGAGGACTCAAATCACACAGACCCCTGGGTAATGTCTAGCAGGACAAAACAAGCTCCATGGGGAGAGAGAATGGGGGTAAATGGTAAGTGTACCCTTTAGGTTTTGGAATAGCATAATTCTTTTAAGCCATAAAAATTCCACATTCAGTGCAATTAACCCCAAAAATGTGTAAACTATAAAAATTAGGGAGCAATCCACATCAAATGCCTTGACCTAAAACAAAATATCCCAAAAATAATTGCACGCAATCCTTTTAAATCATAACCATACTTCATACAAAATTCCATATTTGTACAATTACCTTATCAATACATATTAACCGCTTGCCGACCAGCCTCCGCAGTTCTACTGCGACAGGTTGGCTCGGCTGCACGAATTGCCATACCTGTACGTCTGTTCGCTCAACAGCTATAGCAGGCGCGCGCGTTGCTGGAGCTGATGCGTGTGGCTGCGATGTCCACCGGCCACCCACGAACGCTCCACAGAGAGCCAGAACGAGGGTCCATCAATGAAAACAAACAGATCCCCTCTCTCAAAGAGGAGTGGAGAGAGATCGTCTGTTCCTAGTGATCAGGAACAGGGATCTCTCTCTACTCCCAGTCAGTTCCATCCCCCTAGTTTTTTTTTTTTTTTTAACAGAAAATTTTTTATTAAACAAATCAGCATTACAAGATAATTTAGTACATTCAAAGTAGAAAGGATAATAACAGTAAAATCTATCTTCAAACTGTAGTCTCTGTAGATATTCCAGTTATGCAGATGACAGAAATATCACATAACAATACCCCTTATTGCATTATAGTATTATACCATCGTAGATAAAATTATGTAAGTTAACAATTTCAATCCAGCCTGATATGGAGGGGGAGGGGGAGAAGAGGGGGGGGGAGAGGAGAGGGGAAGGGGAAGGAGGGGAACGAGAGAGAGGGAAGGGGGGGGGGGGGGCGAGAGGGGATGAGCACAAGAAGAGTAGGCAATGAGATATAGGATGTCCTCCAATGAGTTTCACAGCATACCAATTATGGATCAGGGGGCTCAGGGACCCCAGAGGCGTCTATCCAAGAGGACCAGATTTTATCGAACTTCCCTGGGCATTGCCTACTTTCATATGTCAACCTATATAGGGGAAGTACCATGTTTACCGACCTTCTCCATGATGCCAAAGTAGGAGGCTCTGCTAGTTTCCATACCAGTAAGATTTCACGCCTAGCATAATATAATGCAAAGGTAAGACACAATTTACTATACCTGTCTCCCTCAAGATCCTCCAAATGGCTAAGCAATAGTATCTGAGGATTGACCGATACATTTAAGCCTGTAATATTGCTCAGTGTGGAGGCCACTGCTGACCAAAAGGGTCTAAGTTTGGGACAGGACCAGACCATGTGCCACAAGGTGCCCACCTCCTGTCTGCATCTCTGACAATTGGGGTCCCTTTGATTGTAAATGCGTGCCAATATCTGGGGGGTGAAGTACACTCTGTGTAGGAACTTAAATTGTATGAACCTATCTTTCGCTGTGATCATGGAAGGAATGTAGGAAATTAAACACTCCTTCCAATCCTCTTCGTCCAGGGAAGGAATATCAACCCTCCACTTTTCCCATGTCTTAGTTAGTTTGGTGTCATATTCTACTGTGAGATATAAATATAATGTTGAAAGCGGCTTCCCCATCACACTAGAAATCAAGAGCTGTTCAATGGAGTCCGATTCCAAAATAAGGGGGGCAGGGAACTGAGCTTCAAAAGCATGCTTTAGCTGCCAGTATCTAAATTGGAAGGAGGATGGGATAGCAAATGATTGCCTCAGGGCCTGGAAAGTCATAAGCCTACCGTCCTGAACTATATGTTTTAGTGTGAGAATACCCTTTTTTGCCCAGATAGAGGGGTCTGGTATACTGTGAAGGTGAGGGATTACTCCATAGGGGCATATGCGGTGAGATATGATTAGGTTTCCCATATATCTTCCTAGCCTCCTGCCAGACCTTAACGGTGGTCCGCATCGAGGCGGTCATGGACGGGCTAGCCCTAAGTCCACGAAACGGAAGGTTGCTCAGGGCTGCAAAGGAGCCCAAAATGGCTGCCTCGAGAATGACCGCAGGATTCTGTGTGGGTTGGGAGAACCACCACCGGACCGTAACAAGAACAGCTGCCCAGTAATAGATTTGAAAGTTCGGTAGTGCCAATCCCCCCCCCCCCCCCGAAAGTGGGAGATATAGGATCTGCTTGGCCACCCTAGGTGGCCTCCCAGCCCACACAAAATTGTATCAACAGACTCTCCAACCGTCGAAAAAAGGCCCTAGGAATGTGTGTGGGTGTGTTGCGGAAAAAATATAAATATTTAGGAAGGAAAATAATTTTTAGCAGGTTTACTCTGCCGACCGGGGTCAGTGGAAGTGAACGCCAAGCAGCGCACCTAGCCGTTAGCTGTGTCATAAGTGGACGCAGATTGTTGTCCATATAATCCTGGACTTTACCACTGATTTTAATCCCTAGGTACTTGAAATCCTCCACCCATTTAAGCTGCGCGTGTGGAACTCTAGGGGTCGACAGGTGAAGCGGGAACAGTATTGACTTATCCCAAATAATATGGATCCCCGAATATCCGCCAATCGGTTGATCAGATCTAATAAATAAAGCAGAGCGTCGTCCGCATATAGCGAAATTTTCTCCTCAATTGGGCCCACCTGAAGCCCCCTAACCTCGGGGTCAGCCCTCAGCAGTATAGCCAGGGGCTCCATCGCCAGAGCAAATAAGCTCGGGGAAAAGGGACACCCCTGTTTCGTACCCCTAAATAATTTAAACTTCTCCGATATACTGGCTGAAGGGCTATGGTATAGCATGCGGAGCCACTTCGTAAAACCCGGGCCAAACCCAAATCGTGAGAGCACCTCCCATAAGTAGCCCCACTCGATGGAATCAAAAGCCTTCTCCGCGTCGAGTGAGGCCACTATTCCCCCGGACGCCTCATCCGCCCTGTCTATATGAGTATATAGGCGTCTAATATTGATGTCAGTACCTCTCCCTGGGCATGAAGCCTTTTTGATCCCTGTGGATCAGGGCAGTGATGACTAGGTTAAGCCTATTGGCCAATCCTTTTGCCAGTACTTTTGCATCCACATTCAGGAGGGATATGGGGCAATATGAAGAGCATAAAAAGTAGGGTCCTTCCCTTGTTTGGGGATTACCACTATGATCGCTTCACTCATTGTATCCGGGAGTTTCTCGAGGCGCGTCGACGCAGAAAAGAGGCCCTGAAGTTTGTCTACTAGTTCTGCCGCGTATTGTTTGTAAAATTCTACATGGATACCGTGGGGTCCCGGTGTTTTCCCCGTCTGCATTGACTTGAGTGCCCGGAGTATTTCTAAGGATGTAATTGGGGCATCAAGCTTCTCACGATACGTCACCGTAAGGGTTGGGATATCAATGTTATCTAGGTATGCTACCAGATCCTCCTCTCTCTAGTCTGCCCTGGATGTGTAGAGGGATTTATAGAATTCCGCAAAGCAGCCATTGATCTCTTCCGGTGTGTGAACTATCTGTCCCAAGGGGTCCCTGATATGGGAAATGCTCATCCCTCCCGCCTGTTCCTTGGAGAGCCAGGCCAGCAGGCGGCCCGCTCTCTCTCCCTGCTCAAATATACGCTGAGATTGAGCTAACATTTTTTTCTGGGTAAGAGAGGTAAGAAGACGAACCACCTCCGACGTCATAAGTTGTAATTGTGAATAGTGTACAGGGTCTCGGGTACGGACAAAGAGAACCTCCGCACTACTCGCATCCCGCTCCGCTCTTACCAAGTCTGCCCTGCGCTCCCTGCGAACTCTGGCTATGATGGTCTGGTAGTGTCCCCTCGTCGTGGCTTTAAAGGCATCACAGACAACTGTAGGGTCAGCCGAGCCCACGTTTACCGCCCAGAAGTCAAGCAGCTCCGTTCTGAATTGGGAGTCCACAGCAGTGTCTGAAATCCAAAACCTCGAGAGCCTCCATATCTTGTCTACAGGACCCAATGAAAGGTCCAATGACAACAACAGGGGGGCGTGATCAGAGATTCCTCTAGGCAGTATTCGTATATCTGTGACCCGTGGGAGGACCGGACTTTCTGCGAAGACTAAGTCTATTCGGGAGAACGCCCTATGAGAGGCCGAGTGGCATGTGTATGCCCTGGTCTGGGGGTGTCTCCACCTCCAGACATCAGTCAGGCCATAAGTGTTCGCCCACTCAGTCAACCCAGAGTAATGATGTCCCGCAGACATCAGTCTGTCAAGATCCGGGTCAGGGACCATATTAAAATCACCCAATATAATATTGTTATCAGATGCAAAGTCGGCTATCTTGCTGGTGATCTGATTGAGCACCAGCAATGAAGCCGGAGGAGGCAAATACAAGCCCACAATGGTCCACGTCAAAGAATATATTTTAGCATGGATGATAACATAACGACCATCTGGGTCCAGGGCCAAATCCAGGAGCCGAAAAGGAAGAGATTTCAGTATCAGGATAGTAACACCCCTGGAGAAACTGGAGTGTGTAGAGTGGTAGTGGTAGCCCACCCACGTTTTTTTAAGGGCCAGAACCCTACTTCCTATGAGGTGCGTTTCCTGGAACACACATATATGTGGGTTATATGCTTTAATAAATTGGAACACCAGGGAACGCTTGATCGGGGAGTTCAGTCCCCTAGTGTTCCATGAAATATTAAGGGAGGACATGGTTACTCAGAATGATAATATTAGGATTAATGTAAATCACGGCTCCTGAAGCGTACCCCCGGACCCACAACGGACACACCTGGAAACTTTGCAATGCTGATGAGTCAATTTTTTTTTAGTGCAAGTATAACACAAAAACAAAACCAAACTAAAAACAGTCCAACATCTAACGTAAATTAAAATAGCCCCATTAGAGGGACTTTTGCCACCCCCCACCCCACCCGACCCCCCCAAACTGAGGCGGGCTTCAATCCCAAACCAATTCAGCTCGCCGGCTGCAACAGAGGGTCCGTGGAAGAGGCGAGCCCAAACCCCCCCGAGGATTCACACGGGGGGGGGGGGCAAGCAGCAGTTCAAGCGGCTTTCCAAATGTGAGATCTCCGCTAATGGACTGTAACAGGCTGTGAGGTGTTAAAAGTCAGACAAAGGAGAAGTAGACCATATTGTGACCCCACAGTAAAGTCGATCCATCATTAAGGGGTATCTAGAGCAAGAACTTCAGTGCGCCCCAAGGGGACATGCAAGTGCCAAGAAGCTTCATATCTCAACAGTCACCTGACCAAATTCTTTGGCAGGGGCATTAACTTATAATTTCCTGGTAGGGGATAGTTAGTTACCCCCCTCAATTTCTAACACACCATGGGGTTGAACTGGGCACAACCTGTGCAGCAAAACTAAGTCATCCATGGAGTAGTTCGTGTATTAACCCAAACCTGGGCCCAGGTTGTTGTAAATAGACCATTGAAGAGGACATTCGGTACAAACCGGATAGTCGGTGGTAGTGATTCCAGCCAGGCAGAGGCCTCTCTCGGTGTGGTGAAAAATCGAGTTGTCTCTCCGTCTTGGACCCTCAGACGAGCTGGGAAGAGAATACTGTAGCGAATGTTGCGTGATCTCAATGCCGCTTTAACCTGGTCAAACGATTTCCTGAGCCTCTGGGTCTCCACCGAGTAGTCAGGGAAGATCATCAATTTAGTGTTCTGGAATCTGAGGTCCCCCACATTTCTGGAGGCGCGAAGAACTTCATCTCTGTCTCTAAAATTAAGGAGATGGAGTATGAAGGTGCGAGGAGGGGATCCAGGAGGCCCCGGCTTAGGCGGCATACGGTGTGCCCTCTCAACTGTATAGTAGGG
This sequence comes from Aquarana catesbeiana, assembly GCF_042186555.1. Classification (NCBI taxonomy): domain Eukaryota; kingdom Metazoa; phylum Chordata; class Amphibia; order Anura; family Ranidae; genus Aquarana; species Aquarana catesbeiana. Next base: position 421,689,457 of record NC_133324.1, on the reverse strand, counting down.
TGACCATCGGGCCTCCGGTAGAAGGTCACGCAGCAAGCCTTCTATAAAGGAGGTAGGATTGTTCCCCTCCATCCCCTCCGACAAACCGATAATACGAAGATTATTGCGCCGATTTCTGTTCTCTGCGTCTTCGGCTCTGTATTCTAGGGCCTTTACTTTAGTTTGAAGTGTACGGAGTTGTACTCCATGTTCCGCCGTGGTGTCTTCAGTGGTACTCAGTCTTTGTTCCGTTTCAGTAACTCGCGACCTGATTTTGTCTATATCTTGGCGGATTAGACCCATATCCAGTTGGACAGCTTCAATTTTTGTTGTTAACGTGGATTGGCAAGTTGTGATGGCCGCCATGACGTCCGCCAGCCAGGGGGGACGAGAGTCGTCCGACTCCATGATGCTTGTCTGTGAGGCTCTATGGGCGCTGCGTGTGTTGTGAGCCTCCGGTGCGAGACAGGTGGGCGTTTGAGGGAAGTCCGACTGCGGCGGAAAGGTCAAACTTTTGCCCCCTTTACTGTATTTTGCACTAGACGACCTGCGCCTCATTCAGAATTCCGAAGCCCTGATCTGGGCAATATCCAGTGGCTGGCCGTGGGAGCCTGTCAGTGGGTTCAGGGGTGTTCAGGCAGTGGGTGCAGAACTATACGTGCCCCCCAGAGAGTCTTCCCCCTCACCTGCAAGTTAAGTAGAACAGGAGTGGTCCTCTTCAGGCTTCCACAGGCCTACAGGAACATACAGCTCATCCACAGAGTGCCTCACCTAGGATGTCAGGAATGGGGATGGTTTAGGGCCTGTTCCGCTGTCCAGGTGAAGGCCTCCAGCCGTCCCAGGGCCCCCTCCTCCAGGTATCCGGGATCAATTACTCCCCCAGGCGATCCAGCGGCCCCAGACCCCCAGGAAAGGCAGAGGCTGCGGCCTATTAAATCGTGGTGGGTGATCAGGCCCCGTTCAGCATTTATAGCCAAGCCCGAGCCCACCGGTTAATCTCCACCCGCGGGCCGCAGCAGGCTGTGATGGTTGATGGAGGCGCCGACTGCGCCAAGGGTCCTCCAGGTCGCGGCGCGGGCCACTGGGAAAGGCCGCGGCTAAGGCCTAGTGCCGCGAGGTAGGCCGGGGGGCGTCCGGCGGGCCTCGATCTCTGCCCAGGACCACAAACTCTCCTCTCTCCTCAGTAGACAAGAGATCCGCAGGTCCCCCACAGTCAGCAGGGACGTGTCCGCGGAAGATTGGAGGCTGATGGATCCGGATTAATGTAGTGGTGTGCGGAGCTCTCTAAAAACGCCGCCGCTCACCTCACCATCTTGGCCACACACCCCATCCCCCCAGTTTTACACTTAACCCCTTTCCTGCCAGTGTCCTTTATACAGTGATCAGTGGCTATTTTTAGCTCTGATCACTGGAATAATGTCAATGGTCCCAAAAAAGTGTCAAAAGTGTCCATTCTGTCCATCGCAATGTCGGAGTCCTGCTAAAAATCGCTAATCACTGCTATTACTAGTAAAAAAATAAAATAATGAAAATGCCATAAATGTATCATTGCTCCAGAGCTGTGTTATGCTAACACACGGGGGGGGGGGGGGGGTGTTACTGGCCAAATCACCAGGTGAACACAGAGGGGAAAAAAAGCCAAAGAAAAGAAAAACTAATGCAGCCACCACATCTCATGATCTGTAAGCTGCAATATATTAAATTTTTTGGTTTGAGGTTTAACATCTCTTAAAGCGGACCTTCAATTTTTTCAACCTTCCATCTATTAAATCTTTTGCCCTTGTTGTTTTAACATTGGATAGTAAAACATTTTTTATGCCAATAAATACCTTATACAGCTCACTTCCTTTTTCTTATCTGGTCAGTAGCCTAGGCTTATGACATCATGCACAGCTCTCTCTCAAGTGAGAGTTTGCCAGGAAGGGAGGGGGGATGAGTCATAAGAGGGCCAATCAGAGCTGCAGGGCTGCAAAGCTGGAGGTGTGCCTCTGTGTAAATCCAGGAAGTAAACAGGTAGCAGCTTCAGCTGCCCACAGTTAAGATGGATGCAGCCAGACTCGGTGGAGGGAAATTTCTGCCGCATATTTGGCAAGTACAGAATCACAGTATATATAAAATAATATGCAAAGTGATTGGTGGCAAGCTTCAGAATGGCAAAGATGTTTTTATTACAAATTATGTGAGCAGACTGCAGTTCCTCCAAGTCCTAAGAGAGCCTGATTGCGATTTTGCCTGTGAGGAAGCAAAAGAAGGATTTAGGGTAGAAATAATGAAGGGCCAAGGAACAAAACAAGATTGTAGCCCTAGCACACCACCCTAGGGAATGCAAGCTGTCCAAGGGTCTGCAAAGGTCATTGGAGTAGAAAAACTAAAAGGGACACTTCTCAATGCTCAGAAATGGGGACAATTTCCCAGTCTGCTCCTTAGACTCCTTCAGCTGGATAAGATAAGTGTTCTTGTCAAGCTCAAGTTTGTAGCTATCCAGGGGTCTGCAAATATCAACAGACGTCCTCACACTCTGGAAAGCAGGGGCACATCTTGAGGAGGAAGGATTGTCTGAAGATTTGGCAGACTTGGATCAGAGAGCCAAGCTTGGAGGCATCAATGTTGAAATCAAGAAAGTGGAGAAAGTAAAAGGGACACTTAATGCTCAGAAAGGAAGACTGTTTCACAGTCTGCTATTTATGCTCCCTCAACTGGACAAGTTGAGCGTCCTTGCCATCATTAATGAGAAGTAGAGCACGTCCAAAGAGACAATGTCCCTTGAATGCCATGTGAATTACATTTCTTACAAGACAGATACAAACAGGTTGCACATTTGCTGGACAGCTTGGTCTGGAAAAGGAAGTTACAAAAATAAACAAACATACTGGCCAGATCAACAGGTAAATGTAAACGACAAATGCCTAAACAAAGTAAACTAATGTAGAAGCCACATTAAAGGCTCTTCAGCAGATTGAGGGGATGGTGGGATGTTAGGGGGCGCTGTGGGAGCTCTCAAAAGTTGAGGGGCACTGCAGGCCACTAAGGGAAATGAAGGGACCTGCAGCTGGTTGGAGGCATTCAGGGGCTGGGAGGGGACGGGGTAGGGGGGAGGGGCTTAATGCAGAAGATATTCCCTCCTCCTCCCTTTTACTTCAGGCATGCTATCTGTGCAGATATCCATCAGGAAGGAAGCATGAAACTACACTCCCTGTTAGGCGCAGTTACGAATGACCTGTCTGCTGCTGCTCTGCATCAAGAGAGGCACTGATCTACCATGCCTTCTGAGGCAGAATGGAGCAGCGCTCAGTTCTGGCAACCTGGTAACACAGCAGCTGTCCCCTGAAAGTCCAGTTTGTTTACTCATGGCTGGGAGGAGGGAGGGCGTGACCTGCAGTTGAGAACCACTGATTTAGGACACATAGCATACACCATGTCGTCCTTTTTACTATGTGTGCATACATCTTTAGACAGGACCTTTACCCTAGATGACTGTGCTCCCCAATAAATATACAGTCAAACACTATGTGACTATACACCAACACATATTGTACATACTAAACTTTCTAAAATTAAAATACATTTCAAGCAGCTTTTTTATGCAACAAGAAGATGCACAGCCTTCTTGTTTTTATTCAGACACAAACATATTTCTTTTATAGATTTTACTTCAGATAACTGCAAAAATTCATGCCATATACTTACCTTATATCTGTAATTGTTACAATATGCTCACAATCTCCTTGATGGCTGTACAGATAAGGAAAGCCAATTTTTATGTTGAGGTCATTAAACGTATAGTCTTCCATCTTAGCTACCTGAAATTTACCATAGCCTCTGTCACGGGATTCAGCCCATTCAACTATAGTTCTGAAAAACCAAACAAATTTTAGAGAACTGTTAGTAAAGCTGAATTCCAGGGAAAAAAACATTTATACTTGCATTAGGTTTCCATCCTCGGGGAAGATGACTAAGGTAATTTAACTAATTCCTCACTCCTCCAGTAAACAGCACTAACCTTAACTACCTGACACTCTGGAATGTGGGTGACCCTTGGTGATCTCATATACTATGCAGGGCGGCTGGCCCTACATGGCATGAGATGGTACCAGAGAGCTGCGACAATCCCAGAAGCAAAGGGAAGAGGCTTCACGGGACCAGTCACACAAAGTGAAGGAAGCCTGAGGGGGAAGAATAAGGTAAGTATGTCACCTTATTTAACATTGACATAACTTGTCTTGATGTATAATGGAATAGAACATGCTAGCAGAGGTCCACAAAATGTAGGTTTCGCATGGCCAACAGAAATTTTATTTAAATGATATGTAATAATGAAGATGTATTTTGTTAAAGGTTAGTTATAATTGGGAGCATTGCTGGTACAGGGTTAAGAAAAGGGGAAAGGGGTGGTGGCAATGGTAGAAGAAATAAGACCCGAGGGGGCAGGAGGCGGAGCCTAGCGGAGCAGACATGCATTGTTAGAGCTCCACACCGCTGAGGAGAGAAGAGAAGGACAAAGCGGAGCCTGCAGGCTCAAAAGGTATCCATTTGAACCTTTTTGCCCCAGGGAACAAACTGTGAAAGTTTGGGCAGGAAATATGGTACTGGGAAGAAACCGTGGCAGAAATAAAAATCACCTCACAAAGAGCTCACAGGCACTCACTGCAGCTGAAGCAGCTCCAGTCACCTCACAAGATACAGCATCAGGGCGCTCTCACAGACAGAAAATGTCACAGCAAGACTCTCCATTTGAGTCAGATACAGAACAAATCCTCTCACAAACTTCTCCACAAGCCTCCTCAGTATCCCCAGTAACATTATTACAATTTGAAAAGATGCTTCATAAGGCTTTAAAACAAACCTCAGACCAAATAACAAACAGCCTAACCAAAGAAATAAGAGAGCTGGGAAACCGCACCGCAGCCTTAGAAATAAAAATGGATGAAACTGAAATTACAACCCAAGAAAATATAACAGAATTGGAACAATTAAAAAAAGAGAATTTAATACTTCAAACTAAGCTCGAAGATTACGAAAATAGAGCCAGACGTTCAAACTTGCGCATAAGGGGAATACCTGAAACTGTGACAGACCTGCAATCTACTATTACTGCTCTATTACAAGAACTAAAGCCAGATATCCCTATTGAACGTTTAGAACTGGACAGAGTACACAGAGCCCTCACAGCCAAAAAGAAAGATGGACCCCCACGTGATATAATCACAAAATTTCATTATTACAGAACGAAAGAACAAATACTAATTGCTGCAAGAGAAAAAAAGGAACTTAATTTTCAAGGACACAATTATCAAATTTTTGCTGACCTATCCCAACTTACTATTACTAAAAGACGATCCATGAAACCCCAACTAATGGAACTGCAACGCCACAACATTAGGTATCAATGGGGCTTCCCCTTTTCAGTCAGATTTAACTACCAAGGTACAATTTACAGAAGCAGATCAGCAGATGAACTACAACAAACCCTTTTAAAATTAAATCTGACAGAACCCACAAGCAGCAACACTCCCACACGCAGAAGAATGGCATCATCTTCACCTTCAGGCAGCACCCAGAAAATTTCAGAACAAAATGGGAATCATCATTCTCACAAAAGAGGCCGTTATGCCACATCATCCATGGACCAAGAAGATTCAATGGACTGACATCCTAATTCCTGATATCTCTTCATTTATTATACTAAGAGATGGTTCTCTATAAAAAACCTATATTTATAACGGAATGTAACTGCATTCTGATAGTCACACACTGTGTGGGATCATGTTACATTCCAGTTATATTTCTTATTACTTCTGATTCATATAGCCTTAGAATATATAAGTGAAATAAGGAAATTCTTGTTTAGTTATATATTATCAGGTAATAACAATAGATTTATTACTTTTTAGGACAAATATGTTCAATAATCCAGAAGTAATGGAAGCTTTTTCTTTCTTTTCTTAAAACAAATATATTATTACCTAACTAGTTCCTAGAATTAGGTTTTTGTTTATTCTAATCTGAAGCAATACAACCTCATTTTTATGAGTTAACATATCTAAACAGTTACATATGAATAAAATATGTAATTGTTTACTCTAAAAGGGTTAAAATCCCCAAATAATTCAAACTATCTTCATCAATACCAAAGTTATTAACAGTACCTTTCTAACTGAATTATTTAGCCTAGGGCAAGACTAACCATATACAACCACCCTGGAATAAATAATTTCAACAAAAACTATATTCTGCACTCCAATTAATGAAACATCATTTTGATGTCTTTTGACATAGCACTTCTCTCCTGTAAGCGGAAGATCCGTGTACCCCCATTAGCCCTCCTCATTCTCCCAACCATATTATGTGGGAGTGTGACGAAGGCACTTATTCCCCTGAGAGAGATATTTATTCTCTTTCACGGGTAAATTGTGATTACTTGCAAAAAATAATTTATACAATGTATCATCTAATCTCATATGTTTTTTGTTTACTCTTTACTCCAGAATTCACTGGTTTCTTTTCTATCTATTCATCTCTTCAGTCCACACAGGTTGATCTGCGCAGTCAGCTCTGCATAACAAAAAGTAAGTCAAAACTATTTGATCTGTTGCCATGGCACCACTGAATATACTTTCCCTGAATGTTCAGGGAATAAATGTCCCTCAAAAAAGGACCAAAGCCTTCCGTACCTTACATAACAAGAAGGCTCACATAGTATGCCTCCAAGAAACACACTTCACCAAAGATTCTACTCCAAAATATATTTCTCCTTTTTATCAACAAATTTACACGGCTTCTGCCTGTACCAAGCAAAGGGGAACTCTAATTGCATTTCACCGATCCACACCATTCACCTTATCATCAGAAATTAAAGACCCAGAAGGTAGATACCTGATACTCATGGGTTATATAATGGATACAGCAATCACGGTGATTTCCTACTACGCCCCTAACAAACAACCTACACCATTCCTCACACATATATTACAAGTGATTAATACACACAAAATAGGAACAGTGATAATGTGTGGGGATTCGAACCAGGTCCTCCTCCCATTTCTAGATAAATCACCTTTTACACCATCCAAAATAACCTCTAGATTACCTTTTTCTAAACTTCTTTCCAAATACAATCTGGTAGATTCATGGAGAGAAAGTAACCCAATGAAAAAGAAATTCACTTATTTCTCGCACCCTCATCAAACCTTCACCAGAATAGATCATATTTTTCTAACAATAGGAATGATACCAGAAATTATTGCATCAGATATAATTCCGATTCCGTGGTCTGACCATAATGCAGTATACACTACTATAGCCTCAGCCATACCAAAAGTGCATGACCCAACGTGGTACTTACCGGACATAATGCTCAAACACCCACTACATCAGATGGCCATTGAACAAGCTTTAAAGGAATACATATCAATTAATAATACAACAGACATCTCCCCAATAACACTGTGGGAAGCTCATAAGCCTGTCTTGCGTGGTACAATACAAAGACAAATGGCACTATTTAAACGGGAACGCAAAAATCTAGCAAAAAAACTAGAACTCAATTTTAATGCAGCCTACATATCATTTCAAGATAATCCATCTCAGAGTACAAAATCTCGATTGGAATACGATCTATTTCTCACTGAGTCAGTTGATAAATCCCTCAAACGCTCCAAACACAATTTCTACATGAATACAAACAAACCAGGTACATATTTGGCTCGGGCATTAAATTCAACTAACAAATCTTTCAAACCAATACGTTTGAAATTATCAAAAAATGTTTACACTTGTAATCCAGTTAAAATAGTCCATAAATTTCACTCACATCTCGCAACTTTATACAAGACAAACAATGAACTTAATCCTACAGAGGCTGAATCCTTCTTCTCAAAAATAACCTTACCTGAGTTATCTCAGAATCAAAAAAGCAGTTTGGATGAGCCTATAACTATAGATGAAGTTGCTAACGCCATAAAAGACCTAAAACTTAACAAAAGACCAGGCCCAGACGGCTACTCGGCTTTATACTATAAAACATTCTCAGAAATACTCTCTCCCATTCTCACTGAAACTTTTAACAAACTTCTAGATGGACATTCTTTTCGGCAAGAAACACTAATGGCAATTGTTTGTATGATCCCAAAACCCCTTTCTGATGATACTTCTTGTGTGAATTATCGGCCTATCTCTCTCTTAAACCTCGATATTAAATTATTAGCAAAAATAATAGCAAAACGCCTCAATAGCATTATAGGAAAATTAATACATAGAGATCAAGTAGGCTTCATGCCAAATAGACAGGCAGGCGATAATATACGCAGGGCAGTGTTATTGGCACATATTGCTAAAAAACGGAAAATCCCTTTATGTTTTCTATCTCTCGATATTAAGAGGGCATTTGACACAGTATCCTGGCAATATATGCAATATTCATTACAAAAATGGGGTTTTGGACCCCACTTTTTAACATGGATCAAAGCATTATATAATAAACCCAAAGCCTATATAAAATATGCTGGATACAAATCTGAAGCCTTTAATATCGAAAGAGGTACCCGACAGGGTTGCCCATTATCTCCCTTATTATTTGCCCTTATACTCGAACCCATGGCCCAATACATCAGAACAAACCAAACTATAACTGGCATTGAAGTAGGAGGTATTACACACAAATTATGTATATTTGCAGACGATATATTACTTTTTCTATCATCACCACAGGTCTCTGGTCCTAACTTAATACCAGCTCTTGATGGATTTGCAGCCCTATCCGGCCTTATGATTAATCCTAAGAAATGCCTAGTGCTTAATATTTCACTCACAAACATGGAATTGATCCCGGCTAGGGCTGCACTCCCATTCACATGGGCAGAAAAATCAATCCCATATCTTGGAATTTATTTAACGGCATCTCATTCTGACTTATTCTCAACCAATTATCCTCCTGTATTAAGACAGATCACAAATCTAATAAAACAATGGTCGCAACTTCCTTTATCCTGGATGGGGAAGATTAATGCAATCAAAATGACTATTCTACCCAAATTGCTTTATCTATTCAGAGTCCTCCCTATTCCAATTCCTTCCTATTTTTTGAGAATAGTACAAAAAAGAGCAACTTCGTTTATATGGGGCTCTTCTAAACCACGTATACCTATACACACACTACATCTTCCCAAAAATAAAGGAGGCCTGGGATACCCTAATTTTACTAACTACTACAGAGCAGCACATTTGGCCAGTCTGTCCAAATACCATGCAAAACAGGAAATCCCATTATGGGTATTTATAGAGGCTTCAGAAAATGACCCTCTATTAATATCAAATTTATTATGGCTTGATCCTAAAGACCGCTTTAAAATTCATAATCCCATAACTAAACACTTCTTATCTCTCTGGGATAAACTAAAAACCAAATATCAGTTACAATCTCCACACAATCCTCTCCTTTCTTTTATCAGAAATCCGGCCTTTTATCCGGCATGGATCTACCCAAATTCTTTTAAAGCTTGGACAACATCAGGCATTCAGACACTAAATGACTTCATAGCATCTAAATCATTCCTTTCATTCCCATCGCTTAGAGAAAAATATGATCTACCAAACTCTGAGATATTTAGATATCTCCAAATCAAAAATTTCTATACACCATTCCTAAAGGGGGATACACCATTATCCCAATTATCCATTTTTGAATCAATCTGTACAAAAGATCCATTTGCTAAAGGTACAATTTCATCACTTTATAATCAATTATATGGAGTAGCAAATCTTAATAGACCCTCTTACGTTCAGAGGTGGGAGGAGGACCTGGGACGAACTTTAGAAGACACGGACTGGTCTAACATATGGCTCACATCTAAGTCATCTTCACCCAACATCTTAGCACTGGAGACAAATTATAAAGTCCTAACTCGCTGGTACCTTGTACCCGCTAGAGTGGCGAAATATTCACCTAATACCTCAGCTCTTTGTTTTCGAGGATGCCAAGAAATAGGCACATATTTACACATATGGTGGACGTGCCCAGTAATCCAAACCTTCTGGAAGGAAGTCTTCGTGATTGCATCTAAAATATTTAAAAAAATAATACAACCAGATCCATATTTAACTTTACTTAATCTAAAACCGGAATGGTTAACACTCTCTCAATTCAAACTTATGATCCAACTAATAACGGCTGCAAAACAAACAGTGGCCAAGGCATGGAAATCTCCTACATTGGTACTAGCAGAAACAATTCACAGAATGAATAATACAATGTCCCATGCTAAGATGGTAGCCATCGATCAAAATCAAATTCCAAAATTTGAAAAATTTTGGCATCCTTGGATAAAACAACAGTTCCTGTCAAACTTCAATGACTCTGTCCTGTTGCCATGGTAACAGATTAAATGACTTGCGGAGACACCCATTCTAAGGCTTCAAAGAGAACTAAAAAGAATAATAAACTGACGAGCAGGACAACCTTGTGGACCATACCTCTACCTTTCAACCCTTTTTCTTCTTTCTCTTTCCTTTTCTCCACCTTACGATTAAAGCTTATTATCAGAATTTATTTGACCTATATACACTCTACTTGTAAACAATATGTATAGTAAGTATAAATCATTTAAATACCTACAAAAGTAACTAAGGAAATGATATATATCTTTAATTTAGGTTTACGTGAACCCAATGTTTAATATTTGAAATTTCATGATATTTACCTATATAAACCCTACTGTAAAACAATGAGCTTACTTTATAGATCCTTGTAAACTTACTTTATGTATCTTTATAACATTGTATACTCAATAAACTTCTTTTGACAAGGAAATAAGACCCACTTCTTAAAATGAAAAGAGATCAGATGAAAGAGTGAAGTAATAAAATCCATGGAGAAGGTAGGAGAGTTGTGAGGATCAAGGACAATGTTTAATGAGTCTCCCAGACTGAATCGTAAGGTACTTTTACTCTCTATGAAAACCTCTTAGTACATTTGAAGGCTTGACGAATGCTGTTCAAAAAGTTTTTCAAAATTGAATTTGCTTTGAACACTTGTCTTGGGACTGATGAACGTTAATGAAAACCATATACACTATTGCAAGAAAAAATTTCCAACCTGTTCTTTCGAATTTTCTCATCATGAACAATTAGAAAATTGAACAAATGTTTATTAAAAAAAAAATAAATAAATCAAATAAAAAAAAAAAATAAATAAAATAAAAAAAAAATAAAAATAAATTTTGGAACACAAATTCTACTACTTTATAGCCAGCTTTACACAGGCCTTCTGATGAACCACAAATATAAATGCAATGTCCTAAATTGGATACTCTATAGGTGCCTCTGCAGTGCTCTACTAATGCTGCCGGAATTGAGCGGCACACAGGATTGCCACTTAAGTGCAACAAAGTCACCTCTTTTCAATCTGCTGTGGCATTCCTACCACCATCTGCATTGTAGAAAAGTGGTGGACTGGACTTGGTGTTTCAAATCGACTGAGGTTAAAAATATAATTATTAAACATGCCAATGCCCCTTAGAACACTATCTAAACAATAAAACATTTTGATCACCTGAGATATACAGCCACTTTTAAACTGATCTTGGAGTACAGTTTTTTATTTTAAAACAAAAAAATAAATCCTTAATATACCTGCAGATATTTTCAATCATTAGAACTTGTGATAGTACCATTGGCTGCAGGTTAAAAGAAAGATGACCCACAAAGTCAGTTAAAAAATGGATTTTTGCTTTTAAAAATCCTTTCCTTGGGAGTACATCACAGGGCATCTTCATATCTATTATGGCAGGATCAGGATCATGGTGCCACCTTAAATGTGATTGAACACAAAAAAAATCCACTTAGGCACAGCATGCCATCAACAACAAAGGAGGGGGGGGGGGGAATCCCTCTGTCCTGCATATACTCTAAAGAAAAGGAATTCACAGATAAACCAAAAATCTTATTTTCTTTATCATACATCCCAGGGCACAGGACATCTTCATATCTATTGTGATAAGGATGTCCCAAAGCACTGAATATGAGGGGAGGGCAATATGGCAACAAGCCAACAGGCCCCAAAAATCCAAAACTACAATAGGTTAAAGCACAGCCACTTGTAAAACCATACTTCTGATGGAGGCATCTGCAGAGGACCAAATATCTGCCTGCCAGTACTTCATAAAGGTATGGACAGAAGACCAGATACCGCCTTACAAACTTGAGGAACAAAAGCTTGTTGCAAAATAGCCAAGTAAATGGTCCAAGCAGCCATAGAATAGGCCATTAAAAAGGAACAACGGAACCCTTCCTTTAAGACCATTACCTGAGAATGATTCATTCAAAAATGGTAGATTTTGAGGCTTCTCACCCCTTCCCTTGTCTGTCGGGAAGAACAAACCGAGAATCAGATAGTCAAATCGGCGCAGACGATTTTAGTTAAATCTTTACTGAGCAAAACCACATCCAAGGTATGAAAAGCTCCATCTTCTGTCAGCCTCACTAAATTCTTTTTGTAGATTAAATGAAAAAACAACCTTATGCAAAAAAAAAAAAAAAAGGATTTTTATAACGGCTTACCTGTAAAACCCTTTTCTTGGAGTACATCACGGGACACATAGCCACAGTAATAACTGTATGGGTTATATGGCACCTTCAGGTGATGGACACTGGCACACCCTAAACAGGAAGTTCAATTCCCATATAACCCCTCCCCTTACCGGGAGTACCTCAGTTTTGAAGCAAAGCAATACACGTGTAACCAGAAAGAGGGGAGGGACATCTGTGTCCCGTAATGTACTCCAAGAAAAGGATTTTACAGGTAAGCTGTTATAAAAACCCTTTTTTCTTTATCGTACATCACGGGACACAGAGCCACAGTAATAACTGTATGAGAAGTCCCAGAGCAATGCCACCTGAGGGGAGGGGAAACATAAAACGTAGGGTGCAATCAGACCTGAGGACCTATACTGCTGCCTGCAGCACACTGCGCCCAAAGGCGATATCCTCATGCCTTCTTACATCCACCTGATAGAATCTGGTGAACATATGGACTAAAGACCAGGGTGCGGCCTTGCAGATTTGAGCCATGGAGTCTTGGTGATGCACTGCCCAAAAACCACTAACATCCCTGGTGGAGTGCACTTTGACCTAAAAAGGTGGAAAAAATTTTCTTCAAGCCATAAGCGCGAATAATTACCTGCCGAATTTATTCGGCAATAGTAGATTTTGATGCTGCCTGTCTCTTCCTACTACCTTCAGGCAACACAAAGCATCTCTATTTTTCGAATCTGAGCAGTCACCTTCAAACAGATCTTGACTGCTCTCACTACATCCAAAGAGTGTAGTGACTTTCTTCCTTAGAACAGGGTTCTGGAAAAAATGAAGGTAAAATATCCTGGTTTAGGTAAAAACCTGAAACCACCTCTGGCAGAAAGCTAGGATGAGGATGCAATACTACTCCATCCTTGTGGACGATTAAATATGGCTCTTTACGAGAAGGAGCCACCAACTCTGATACCCTTCTTGCAGAAGAAATGGCTACCAGAAAAACTAGTTTCCTTGTCAAAAAGGTATATGTCGTATCGGCTCAAAAGGCTGTTTCTGTAATGCCGACAGAACTAAATTCAAGCCCCAAAAGGGTTCAGGGGTGCTCTAACTGGTGGATTAAGCTGCGTTATCCCTGTATAAAGCTTTGGATCAAACAATGCGAAGCAAGCAGATGCTGAAACAATACTAATAAGGCCGAGACCTGGCCCTTGATAGTACTCAAGGTCAGTTTCATCTCTAGCCTCACCTGCAGAAAGGCAAGAATTTCACCTATGGCATACTTGCTAGGATGCCAACCCCTGGATTCACACCAAGAATATATGCTTTCCAGACTCTATGAAAAATGACTCTGGAAGCTGATTTACTTGCATTAATCAAGGTAGGTATCACTGAGCCTGAAAGCCCACGATTCCTTAGAATGTGGGTTTGAATAGCCAAACCGTTAAAATTAGCGTTTGTAAAGTAGAATGGAACACTGGTCTCCACTATAGCAGGTCTGAACGTGGTGGTTGGGGCCATGGGGCCCCTACCACCATCTTTACTATTTCTGCATTCCAAGATCTTCTGGGCCACGCTAGGGCCACAAGACTACCGACTTCCTTCCTTCTTGATCCTGCGAAGAAGTCGAGGTAGCAGCAGAATAGGAGGGAATGCATAAATCAGTGAGAACAGATCCCACGGGGTCACCAACGCATCTGTTCTGCATGCGAGTGGATCCCTTATTCTTGACACAAAGTCGTCAACTTTGTTGTTAAACTTGGATGCAAACAGACTTACATCTGGGATCCCCCATCTTGGCATATAGCCAGGAAGACGTCGGGGTGAAGGAACCATTCCCCCGGGAACAATTGCTGGCGACTTAAGTAGTCTACCTGCCAGTTCATTACCCCTGGAATGAAGATTGTTGATATGTATGGCACATGTTTTTCTGCCCAGTTTAGGATATGGTTTACCTCTGCCTGGGCTGCCTGACTTCTGGTGCCCCCTTGGTGATTGATATAAGCCACTGCTGTGGCATTGTCAGATTGAATCCTGACAGGAGAATTCTGCAACCTGAATGTCCAGGCCTTTAGGGCTGGACGCGCTGCCTGAATTTCTAGAATGTTGATGGGCATGGTCCTTTCGGTTCTGGGTCGTTTCCCTTGGATAGACGCTTCTTTCAGGACTGCCCGGTAAGGAGGATTTCCCCTTCTGCAGATTCTCGGATAATCTCCACCAACTGAGGCTCTGGCGCATTTTTCGGTGACAAAAGCCCTGGAAAATCTGGTGTCTGAATCTTCTTGTTCCAGGACGATAGGATACTTGTCTTGCAGCAGTCTCAAATGAAAATGAGCATAGGGAACTTACATAGTAGGTGAGGTTGAAAAAAAAAAAAAAAAAAAAACACAAGTCCAACCTATGTGTGTGAATATATGTCAGTATTACATTGTATATCCCTGTATGTTGCGGTCTTTCAGGTGCTTATCTAATAGTCTCTTGAAACTATCAATGCCCCCCGGTGAGACCACCGCCTGTGGAAGGGAATGCCACATCCTAGCCACTCTTACAGTAAATAACCCTCTACGTAGTTTAAGGTTAAACCTCTTTTCTTCTAATTTTAATGAGTGGCCACGAGTCTAGTTAAACTCCCTTCTGCGAAAAAGTTTTATCCCCATTGTGGGCTCACCAGTATGGTATTTGTATATTGAAATCGTATCCCCTCTCAAGCGTCTTCTCCAGAGAGAATTGGTTCAGTGCTGGCAACCTTTCCTCATAACTAATATCCTCCAGACCCTTTATTAGCTTTGTTGCACTTCTTTGTACTTGCTCCATTTACAGTACATCCTTCCTGAAGACTGGTGCCCAGAACTGGACAGCATACTCTAGGTGCGGCCTGACCAGAGTCTTGTAGAACAGGAGAATTATTGTTTTATCTATCTCTGGAGTTGATCCCCTTTTTAAGGCATGACAATATTCTGTTTGCTCTGTTAGGAGCAGCTTGGCATTGCATGCCATTGCTGAGCCTATCATCTACTAGGACCCCCAGGTCCTTTTCCATCCTAGATTCCCCCAGAGGTTTTCCCCCAGTGTATAAATTGCATTCATATTTTTGCCACCCAAATGCATTATTTTACATTTTTCTACATTGAACCTCATTTGCCATGTAGTTGCCCACCACATTCATTTGTTCAGATCTTTTTGCAAGGTTTCCACATCCTGCAAAGAAGTTATTGCCCTGCTTAGTTTAGTATCTTCCACAAAGACAGAGATTTAACTGTTTACCCCATCCTCCAGATCATTTATGAACAAATAGGATTGGCCCCAGCACAGAACCCTGGGGGACCCCACTACCCACCCCTGACCATTCCGAGTACTCGCCATTTATCACCACCCTCTGAACTCGCCCTTGTAGCCAGTTTTCAATCAATGTACTTACCACCTTATGGTCCATGCCAACGGACCTTATTTTGTACAGTAAACGTTTATGTGGAACTGTGTCAAATGCTTTTGCAAAATCCAGATACACCAGGTCTACAGGCCTTTCTTTATCCAGATGGCAACTCACCTCCTCATAGAAGGTTAATAGATTGGTTTGGCAAGAACGATTCTTCATGAATCCATGCCGAATACTGCTACCGTTCTCATTACTAAAATCTTGTATATAGTCCCTTATCATCCCCTTCAAGAGTTTACATAATATTGATGTTAGGCCAACTGGTCTGTAATTAACAGGGATGTATTTTGGGCCATTTTTAAATATTGGTGCTACATTGGCTTTTCTCCAATCAGCTGGTACCATTCCAGTCAGTATACTGTCAGTAAAAATTAGGAACAATGGTCTGGCAATTACTTGACTGAGTTCCACAAGTACCCTCGGCTGCAAGCCATCTGGTCCCGGTGATTTATTAATGTTTAAGTCTAATTTTAATTCTGTCCTCTGTTAACCATAGAGGTGCTTCCTGTGATGTGTCATAAGGAAAAACACTGCAGTTTGGGTTACTGAAGCCCCCCCAATTCCCTCGTGAAGACTGAGGAGAAGAATAAATTCAATACCTTCACCATCTCCCCATCTTTTGTAACAAGATGTCCTTCCTCATTCTTTATGGGGTCAATATGGTCTGTCCTCCCTTTCTTACTGTTTACATACTTAAAGAATTTCTTGGGATTTTTTTTTGCTCTCCTCCGCTATGCGTCTTTCATGTTCTATCTTAGCCGTCCTTATTGCACCCTTACATTTCTTGTTGCATTCTTTATAAAGTCTAAATGCCGATGATGATCCCTCAACCTTGTATTTTTTTAAGGCCTTCTCCTTTGCTTTTATATGCATTTTTACATTGGAGTTAAGCCATCCAGGAATTTTGTTCGCTCTTTTAAATTTGTTACCCAATGGGATGCATTGGCTAATGCCCTTATTTAATATGCTCTTAAAGCAATCCCATCTCTCCACCGTGTTCTTTGTTCCTAAGATTTTATCTCAATTTATGCCTTCTAGCAAGGTTCGTAGTTTAGGGAAGTTGGCTCTTGAAATTCAGTGCTTCGAATGAAGCCACCATCTTCCCCAACAACTTTCTACAAAGGCGAATAAAAGGACCCTTCTTTGCCCTGACCCCCTGGATCAGCTCCTTTATGGCGCTGACCTTTGCCTGGGGTAAAAACACCTTCTTCTGGGCTGTACCCATGACCAGACCCAAGTACTCTAATCCTCTCTAAAGAAGATTTCTCTAGGTTGATGACCCAACCTAGGCATTCCAGGTAATTGACTGTGGTGACCACTCTTTGGTCCAAGCTCACTACCGACCGGTCTATTAAGAGCAAGTCGTTCAGGTATGCTATTATTGCTATACCTTGAGTCCTTAATAGAGGTCGA
The DNA here is from genome assembly GCF_042186555.1 of Aquarana catesbeiana. Lineage (NCBI taxonomy): Eukaryota > Metazoa > Chordata > Amphibia > Anura > Ranidae > Aquarana > Aquarana catesbeiana. The sequence continues at coordinate 421,672,110 of NC_133324.1, read as the reverse complement.
CCGATATATCGGCCGGCCGATATATCGGCCGATATTTGGCGTTTTTTACTTAATCGGCATCGGCCGATTGTGCTGATAAAAAAGGCCGATTATAACTTCAGCCGTGACTTGCAAATGACTTCTGTAATAGAAGTTAATGCAAGTTTCCCTAAGTTATCTGTGGAGAGGATTCTCTCCTCCTCTGGGCAGCCTGCCAAGTCTGATAAGAAGATACATTGTATCTTTCAGGTTCTTTTTATCAATAGACTGAACTCCGTGTGTAGAAGTTTTCAGTTTAACCATTTAAAGACTAAATCTTTTCTGACACTTGTTGCTTACAAGTAAAAATCCTGTATTTTCTGCTAGAAAATCACTTAGAACCCCCAAACATTATATATATTTTTTTAGCAGAGACCCTAGGGAATAAAATGGTGATTGTTGCAAATATTTTATGTCACACGGTATTTGCGCAGCGGTCTTTCAAACGCAATTTAAAAAAAAAAAAATACAGTAATGAATTAAAAAAAAAAAATAAGCAGTAAAGTTAGCCCATTTTTTTTCGTCCAAAAGTTTTGATTACCTGTTTTTGTGTATTTATTATTTTAAGATAGAGTTTTTTTTTTTTTTTTTTTTTTTTTTTTTAGGTTTTTTTTCTAAATTATACATACAAGTGAACTGATTGAAGGTTTGTTTTGTTTAATGTTTAAATGAAAAAAAATTTCTGTATTACTTAAGGCTGCTTTCACACTGGAGCGGGCAGGCGTTGATGGTAAAACGCTGCTAGTTTTAGCGGCGCTTTACCGTCATTTTAGAGGCGCTATTCGGCTGCTAGCGGGGCGCTTATAACCCAGCTAGCGGCCGAGGAAGGGGTTAAATGCGCCGCTGCCAAAACGCTTTGCAGGCGCTTCGGCAGCGGTGCGCATTCATTTCAATGGGCAGGAGTGGTGGAGGAGGGGTATACACCGCTCCAAAGATGCCGTTTGCAGGACTTTTTTTTACATCCTGCCAGCGCATCGCCTCAGTGTGAAAGCACTCGGGATCTCACACTGAGACTGCAGGGGAGCCGTTTTACAGGCACTTTACAGGTGCTATTTTTAGCCAAAAAGCGCCTGAAAAATGCCCCAGTGTGAAAGGGGTCTAACTGTTAGATTTTATGAGATGAAGGGAAAAAAGAAAGGAAAAAAAAAATCGGCCAAATATATCGGCCCAAAAAAATCGGCATCACATATCGGCCATCGGCCACCGCGATTTCTAAATATCGGCATCGGCATCGGCCAGAGAAAAACCCATATCGGTCGACCTCTAGTCCTTAATCTGGCCAGAAGTTTTGTAAACACCCGAGGTGCAATAACTAGACCGAAAGGCAAGGCTACAAACGAAAACTGATGCTTTTCTACTACGAAACACAGATACTACTGGTGAGCGGGGAAAATAGGTAAATGCAAGTATGCATCCTTGATGTCGATTAATGCCCTTGTAGGATGGAGACTTCTGAATGGATTGATTCCATGCGAAAAGAACGAATCATCAGGAACTGGTTTAGATCTTTGAGCTCTAACATGGGTCTGACATCCCCATTTGGTTTTGGTAACGTGAAAACGTTTGATTAAAACCCTGACCCTTGCTCATCCACGGGGACCACCATGATAATTTTTGCGACAAAAGTCGGTCTAATGCTAGAAAGGGAGATCTTTCTCTCTGGATCTTTGGGGACAGTTGACCTGAGGAAACAAGGAGACAGGAATTACCAGAACTCTAGTCTGTAACCTAGAGCTTTTGTGGGGACCACCCATCTGTCCCGAAATTCTTTCCTGCCAGACCTTAGAGAGCTGCAGAAGTCTTCCCCCTACTTGAGCTAGCGGGGTGCCTCCTCATAAAGCGGCTTTAGCGTTCTGTCCTGCGGGTTTTCTTTCCCCAGGACTTCTTTTGTCCCTGGGGTTGACCCTGAGGTTTACCTCTTGAACCTGACGGCGGAGGCCACCGTGACTGCCCGGAGGCTGATGCCCCTGGCACTGGAAAAAAACAGCCCGTTTAAATGAGGGACGTTACTGTTTTCCTTAAAGTGGAGTTCCACCCACTTTTACAACTCTTCAGCATCCCTCACTAAACTGTGCACTGTAAACGAATTGGATATTTAAAAATTTTTTTTCTCAGCACTTACTGTATATCTGCTGTATTCATTTTTCATGACCTCCTCCCTGGCCGCAGCCCATCGCATCATTTCCTGTTTGCAATGCATTCTGGGAAGGGGCGGCAACTTCCTCTGACACTGCCGTTGATATGAAAACCTGACCTGAAACCTATTACACTGCTTGTGCTGTACTGAGCATGTGCAAGATCTGCAAGGATGAGATCCAGGAAGAAATACAGTCTGGCTTCAGATGCCCACACTGAAGATAACCACAGCCTGCTGTAAGTTTATAAAATAACAAACTACTGCTATAAACTAACAAAACCGACCTTAGTTTACAGTATTATAGGGCTATTTTTATTTAAAAAGTATAATTTCGGCCGGAACACCACTTTAACTGGCAAAAAAGGGGTACTCCCAAAACAGCTTTTCACAGCGGAAGGAAAACCAGCCAGGAGCTTTTGCATGGCGCTTCGGCTGACCAACTTTTTCAACCATAAGATTCTACGTATATGTACCAACCCAAGCGTAAGGAGAGAGGTTTGAAGAATAGAATCTCTAATTGCGTCAAACACAAAGCCGCTGGCAGCTCAGATAATTCCTGAGCCTGCTGTTCAGGGAACACCTTGAGTACCTCTTTCAAATGGTCTCTCTAGGATTGACATACCCCAATTGCCGCTCCTGCAGGCTGAGCCACTGAACCTGCCAAGGAGAAAAATGTTTAACAGGAATTCCAATTTTTTATTAGTTGGATCCCCAAGCATTTGTGCACTGCCAAGCAGACAAGTCAAACTTTTATTCACAGAGGATATCACAGCGTCAATTCCCTGTATACTCCACCCCTTAGTAAAATGTTTTCCTTCATAGGATAAAGTGTTAAAAACTTTTTGGGAAGAAAAAAGTGCTTATCTGGGTGATCCCACTCAGAATACATAAGCTTTCTTAGTAATGAATGGACAGGAAAGGCATGCAAGGCTTGTGGAGGCTTTAGTGAACCCAAACAGAAAGTGGGCTCTTTAACCGACTCAGTTAAGGGTAGCTTTAATGTGGAGCGGACCCAATTTCTCAGCATGAGAAGCTGAAGGTTCTTCCCCACTTGATCCCATGGAAGAAGAATCATCAGCCTCTTCACGGTCCCCTGAGGGGGATTCATCCTCCCCCTCCCACAGTTCCTTCGTTTGAGGACCCTGGGTGGTAGAAGGGGACCTAATGCGTTTTCTTCCACTCTGTGAAGATGTGATTAAAGCCTCTAATCTTTCCTCTAAACCACTCATAGCTGAGGAGAAAACCTGCTCAGTTATATAGACAGGGGCTGAAGTGTCGGAAGCAATTGCAGCCCCTGATGACCCCAATGGCTCACTATGACCAGCCTCCTTAGATCGGGGTGGTGTTACAGAGAGAGGGTCCCTAGGACTTAAGGGCGACCCCTTTGAGTCCTTGGTCTTTGTGGCATTTGAACCACCTCCTCTGGTCATAGTGCTGAGCACAAATGCAGAGGTACCACAAAAAAATGCACCCACTGCTGAGTAATAGTCCAGCAACTGCTGCTGCTATTAAGCTCAGCCTGATGCTTTAAAATAAATGTGCCTGGGAATGCCCGTGTCACCCACTCACATGCCACTCGTCTGCTCTGTGTCCCTCCTAGCTGTATGCCCCTGAAAAAGGTGCATTTTATAACTATGCAGCCCGTGTTGTGGACGCTCAGTTAGCGCCAACGCCGCTAAGCCCCGCCCCCTTCCTCCGACCACACACCGTGCCCCCCTTCTTCACATTTTAAATTAGATCGTTTCCCGCGCGAGCGGGCTCCGATGCAGACCGGACGGGGGAGAACTGGTGGAGGAGAGCTGCCGAAGGGAACCGCCTCAATGGCAGCGCGGTACACCGCCGTTAAGCGCCACGCTCCCTCTGCCTAGAGGAAGCTATCCAGGTGGCTGGACATTCCTGGGAGAAGAAAACCCCCCTTTCCTACGACTTTACCTGGAGCCTGGGCCGGAGGAAGCGTGCAGCTTGAAACACAGAGGCGAGACCGACAAGCATGAACAGGTACGTGCTTTTGACAGCCCCCGGTGGTGAATATAGGCATAGCAACATTTACTTTAAAGGAGAAAGCCCACAAGAATTAGAAAAAATCCTTAGGAATCTTCTTTACCTTTTCCAGCTGCAGGGTCTGTGGTAAAACAGACCCAATCTTCACCTCTCACGGTGGGCTAGAAAACCTTCAGGGACTGGGGCCCCCTTTTAAATCGGGGGATCCACAGCCCTGGGCCTGTAAAAGGCACCCTGCCTGGAATATGGCTGAAAAAAAAAAAAAATACTGGATCCCAGGGTCCAGCCCTCTAAAAAGAGAAGCGTTACAAGTAAAACCTCATTTCTTCGGACACGAGGCCCGGGTACCATTCAATTCAACCTGGAAAATACACTTTGAATGGATCCGGTTGCATGGCTTGCCCCAGTAAGGAATATTCCAGTGGAGCTCAGCACAGCACGTCTTTACTCGTGACCAACACCTAAAGACACTGGTGAAAAAACTGAGGTACTCCCGGTAAGGGGAGGGGTTATATGGGGAATTGAACTTCCCGTTTAGGGTGTGCCAGTGTCCATCACCTGAAGGTGCCATATAACCCATACAGTTATTACTGTGGCTCTGTGTCCTGTGATGTACGATAAAGAAAAGACAACTGATGTCATAAGACCACTTTCTCTCGATGAATGACCAGGAAAGGTTCCTTACAGTCAAGAGTTGCCAACTCCAAAACTTCAAGAGTCGAAATTATAGCAACCAAAAACATGACCTTCCTCATCAGAACTACAAAGGCAATGACTTGGATGTGCTCAAAGACTTCTGTAACAAAGTACCAAGCTGAGGTCCCATGGAGTCAACCTGGTCCAGATCAGAGGAACAATGCAAGTGACACCCTGTACGAAGGCATGCACTATGGAATGAGAATAGTATCACCGAAATCCCTTCTAACCATATCCTGTGAAGAAGCTGGGGCAGAAGCTGCACAAAGGGAAGGCATAAATTAGGAGAAAACTGGTCCGACAGTGTCGATTGTTAATCAGTCACAAATGGTCAAGGGTACCCCGTCCTTGACACAATTCAGTTAATTTTTACATTGAACCTAGAAGATTTACATCCAACATTCCCGATCTCTTGCAGAGCCCCTAAAACCGCTCTGGGTGAATAACCTGTTCACTCGGATTCAGACGTCTGCTGAGGAAATCCACCTGCCAGTTTTCAATACCAGGAATGTGTGTGGCAGACAAGGCCGCAATGGGATTTTTGGTCCAATCTAGAATCAGATCCATTTCCTCCTAAGCGTTGCAACCTTGTGTTCCTCCCTGGTGGTTTATGTACACCAATACTGTGGCATTGTCTGACTGGATTTGCACCAGGAGACCTCTTAAGTGTACTGATCAACGCAGAAAAGCTAGTCGAATCACCCACAATGCCAGGATGTGGATAGACAACATAATTTCCTCTGAATATAGAGCGCCCTGAACCAAGAGGTTCTCTGACTCCACCCCAGCTGGACAAGCTTGCATCCTTTGTCAGGACTTTTCCCAATTGAGCAACGGCATTGCCTTGTGGTGAAAACTCATCTGAGAATTTAGTGACTGCGTCCCCTTGTCCCATGCCAACAAAAGATTTCATTGAAGGGCTCTGGAATAAAACTGGGCAAATGGTACCATCTCAAAAGGAAGCACCCATCTTCCCCAGAACCCTCATGCAGAAGTACATCAAGAGTTGCGGTAAAGTCTGAAGCAAATCCACCAGTTTGCAGCGACAGACGTTTTTCCAGGGGTAGGATCCCTTTCTATCCATATTCTAGACCAGACACCGATATTCCAGTCACTGACTTGGGGCCAAAGCTGATTTCTGGAATTTCAGAATCCACCTGAATCTCGCCCAGGGTCACATTGATGCAGGTTAGAAATCGTGCGAGGTTAGCTGAACATGCACGATTTCAAACCGGCAATGCAATGCGGCTTCACGCACAGATGTCTATTCAAATTGCCCCCGAAGTCACCAAAAGTAGTACAGGAACTACTTTTGGGAATCTGTGCAGCGCCACAAAGTCGGCGCTGCACCGATTCAGACAATGCCATTGCCGGCAATAGCTACCGATTTAGCAAGCTATTTGACATGTCAAATTGCAAGCCAAATCAGCCCGATGTGAACATGGCCTTCTAAAGTTAGTATTGTCTGATGCAAATTGGACTCCAGAAGTGAAGCAAATTGCTTACAGAGCAGGAGAATGTCCAGTTAACCCACAATGGGAATACATTGGAGACCTAAGACTGGAGCCAACACCTTGATGAATAACCTGGGGGCCATGTAAAGGCCAAATGACAGAGCAGTAAACTGAATTTGTTGAGTCTTAAGATCCAGAACTGGGCAAACATCGTCATTCGGCTTGGGTACCATGAAGAAGTTCAAATAAAAATCACAAAACTTTTCTCCCTCAGGGACCAGAGCAATCACTCCCTTTGCGAGCAGACAATTGAGTGCCTGAAAAAAAAGCTTGCTCTACTTTGTGGATTCAACATCTGAGAGCATGAAACACGCAAGGGGAAAGTTCAGAAATTCCAGCCTGTAACCCAGAGTTACTATGCGGAAGACCAATATTTCCCTGTCAAAATGTCTGCGAAGACCAGCAAGCGAAGACCAGAGGCATCCCTTCATTGGAAGTAAGACTTGTCCCCAGGCATTGCAGGTTTTGAGGTCTACGGCTTCTTGCAGAATTGGAGCTGGAAGCTTAGGCTGGAGTCCTGACAATGCTCCTTGAAAGTAAGAGAAGCATGCTTCTGAACCAAAGACTGCCTTCTTCTTGAGTGGTAATAAGGTCACTATACCCAGAATTACTTTTTGGATGTAATCATCCAAGGCAGGGCCAAATAAATGTTCCCCTTAAAAAAAAAGAGTAGGTGTTCAATCTTCTCCTTACAGTTACAAGGCTGCCCCTATAGGAGCAAAAGATGACTTAAATTGTAGCAAACTTAAAGATAGGTATTTCATCCACAGGAACAGTCAGGGTTTTCTTAAGATAGCAGACATCCTCCATTTTTGGTAAACTCGCTTTCCATAGGATATTAGTGAACTGCTTCATTGGGACAAATGCCTTTTCAGGGTGAACCCACAGTACATACACTATATTGTCAAAAGTATTGGGACACCTGCCCAGTCTTAGCCCGTAGGGTTCAATATTGAGTTGGCCCACCAATACCAGCTTCAACTCTTCTGGGAAGGCTGTCCTTAAGGTTTAGGAGTGTCTATGGAAATGTTTGACCATTCTTCCAGAAGCACATTCGTGAGGTCAGGCACTGATGTTGGACGAGAAGTCCTGGCTCGCAGTCTCCACTCTAATTCATCCCAAAGGTTTTCTATTGGGTTGAGGTCAGGGGCAGGCCAGTCTAATTCGCCGACCTCAAACTCGCTCATCCATGTCTTTATGGAACTTGCCTTGTGCATTAGTCCAAATCACTTGGTGGAGGGGGGGATTATTGAGTGGGGTTGTTTTTCAGGGGTTGGGTTTGGCCCCTTAGTTCCAGTGAAGGCAACTCTTATGGCGTCAGCACACCAAGACATTTTGGACAATTTCATGCTCCCAACTGTGGGAACAGTTTGAGGGTGGCGCCTTCCTGCTCCAACACGACTGTGCACCAGTACACAAAGCAAGGTCCATAAAGACATGGATGAGCGAATTTGGGGTGGAGGAACTTGACTGGCCTGCTCAGAGTCCTGACCTCAACCCGATAGCACATCTTTGGGATGAATTACAGCAGAGACTGGGAGCCAGGCCTTCTCATCCAACATCAGTGCCCGACCTCACAAATGGGCTTCTGAAAGAATGGTCAATCATTCCCATAGACACACTCCTAAACCTTGTGGACAGCCTTCCCAGAAGAGTTGAAGCTGTTATAGCTGCAAAGGGTGGGCCAACTCAATACTGAATGCTACGGACTAAGACTGGGATGACATTAAAGTTCATGTGCGTGTAAAGGCAGGCATCTCAATACTTTTGACAATATAGTGTACATCATGAACTTTAAGTGAAGTTTAACAAAGAAAGACGGGGGGGGGGGGAACGTGGCTGCCATGACGCTAAATGGCCCAAATGGGTAACTTTTTGAATAAGCGTTTCAGGGAGCAGCAACCTCAAGTTGGTCCACACCACTTCTGCCAGGAAACCTAAAAAAGCATTTTGACCAGGCCCTGGGTTTTCTCAGGACCTCCTAAGATCCTGCTTCTTCTTTCCCCCTCTTCTTCCAGTGGATCCATAGCTGGTTACTCCTCCATCAGCAGGGAGGAGAGGAAGAGTATTTTTGTTTGTGACTTATGCAGTCTAAAGCAGAAAGGACACCAGAAATTTGGTGTTGTAAACTGGCGATAGGTGGATCAAGGAAAGAATTCTCATCGGCTAACAGCTTTGATTTCACCACCGAGCACCCTGCCTCAGGAACCATATGTTTCTTTCTAAGTCGATGCATTAAGGGTCCAAAATGGCAGCCGCATTCATTAGGAGTGGGCACAAAAGAACAATCTGCCCCACTAGATGCTGCCAAAATCCCATGTATTGCTTGGGAAGCTGCAATGAAGAGTGCAGTAAAAAATTGAAAACAACTATGAATTAAAGCAATTGTTGGAGAGTGGTGTCACTCCTGTATGGAATAAGGACAGTTGGCCCACATCCCTAATAAGATAGACTAGGTCACTCAGAAGAGTGTGTTTCCTCTAATGGGACTTAGAATTGGGTCACTGACAAACTAGGTATGAATATTATAAATCAAATGGATAGTAATTAAAAGAGTATATTTATTTGGAACAAGATAAAAAATTGATAACTATGACAAATGCAAACAAACATCTAAAAGGATGCACATTGGTGGATGCAGTGATTACATTTAGTACAATACATTTAACCAAGTCTATAGAAAATTGATAGCAAACAATAGAAGAACCCAACGTTTCGAGGACTTTGAAGGTAAAACCTCTTCTTCAGGGATAATGGTTTCGGTCACAACAAAATTTACGTCTACGGTTAAAAGAGAAATAAGGACAAAATTGTAAACATATACACATTAACCAACAGATTATTGCATTTTGAACATAGCAGACTTTTTTTACCATATATATAGTAATCAAATTATACAATGAAGTATAGATACTGACCATGTGTATTGTATAGGGGTTTTCAAGACATCCATAGCATCAGGGCCGGTGCCAGACTATTTGTGCCCGCCCCCCCCCCCCCCAAAAAATCAAAATGGATTCAATAATTTTAACACCAGAACTCCTGGTTCAGGGATGGTGCCAGGAGGGGGGGTGGAGGGATGGAGGGATGGAGGGATGGAGCCCGGTGGAGGGATGGAGCCCGGTGGAGGGATGGAGCCCGGTGGAGGGATGGAGCCAGGTGGAGGGATGGAGCCAGGTGGAGGGATGGAGCCCGGTGGAGGGATGGAGTGATGAAGCCAGGTGGAGGGATAGAGGGATGGAGCCAGGTGGAGGGATGGAGGGATGGAGCCAGGTGGAGGGATAGAGGGATGGAGCCAGGTGGAGGGATAGAGGGATGGAGCCAGGTGGAGGGATAGAGGGATGGAGCCAGGTAGAGGGATAGAGGGATGGAGCCAGGTGGAGGGATAGAGGGATGGAGCCAGGTGGAGGGGTGGAGCCAGGTGGAGGGATGGAGCCAGGTGGAGGGATGGAGCCAGGTGGAGGGATGGAGCCAGGTGGAGGGATGGAGTCATGAAGCCAGATGGAGGGAGGAGCCAGTTGGAGGGATGGAGCCAGGTGGAGGAATGGAGTCATGAAGCCAGATGGAGGGAGGAGCCAGTTGGAGGGATGGAGCCAGGTGGAGGGAGGAGCCAGTTGGAGGGAGGAGCCAGGTGGAGGGATAGAGGGATGGAGCCAGATGGAGGGAGGAGCCAGTTGGAGGGATGGAGCCAGATGGAGGGAGGAGCCAGTTGGAGGGATGGAGCCAGGTGGAGGGATGGAGCCAGGTGGAGGGATAGAGGGATGGAGCCAGGTGGAGGGATAGAGGGATGGAGCCAGGTGGAGGGATAGAGGGATGGAGCCAGGTGGAGGGATAGAGGGATGGAGCCAGGTGGAGGGATAGAGGGATGGAGCCAGGTGGAGGGATAGAGGGATGGAGCCAGGTGGAGGGATAGAGGGATGGAGCCAGTTGGAGGGATAGAGGGATGGAGCCAGGTGGAGGGATGGAGCCAGGTGGAGGGATGGAGCCAGGTGGAGGGATGGAGCCAGGTGGAGGGATGGAGCCAGGTGCCAGGTGGAGGGATGAGCCAGGTGGAGGGATGGAGGGATGAGCCAGGTGGAGGGATGGAGGGATGAGCCAGGTGGAGGGATGGAGGGATGAGCCAGGTGGAGGGATGGAGGGATGAGCCAGGTGGAGGGATGAGCCAGGTGGAGGGATGAGCCAGGTGGAGGGATGGAGGGATGAGCCAGGTGGAGGGATGGAGGGATGGAGCCAGATGGAGGGATGAGCTAGGTGGAGGGATGGAGCCAGGTGGAGGGATAGAGGGATGGAGCCAGGTGGAGGGATAGAGGGATGGAGCCAGGTGGAGGGATAGAGAGATGGAGCCAGGTGGAGGGATAGAGGGATGGAGCCAGGTGGAGGGATAGAGAGATGGAGCCAGGTGGAGGGATAGAGAGATGGAGCCAGGTGGAGGGATAGAGAGATGGAGCCAGGTGGAGGGATAGAGAGATGGAGCCAGGTGGAGGGATAGAGAGATGGAGCCAGGTGGAGGGATAGAGCCAGGTGGAGGGATAGAGGGATAGAGCCAGGTGAAGGGATAGAGGGATGAGTCAGGTGGAGGGATGGAGCTGGGTGGAGGGATGGAGCCGGGTGGAGGGATGAGTCAGGTGGAGGGATGGAGCCAGGTGGAGGGATAGAGGGATGGAGCCAGGTGGAGGGATAGAGGGATGGAGCCAGGTGGAGGGATAGAGGGATGGAGCCAGGTGGAGGGATAGAGGGATGGAGCCAGGTGGAGGGATAGAGGGATGGAGCCAGGTGGAGGGATAGAGGGATGGAGCCAGGTGGAGGGATAGAGGGATGGAGCCAGGTGGAGGGATAGAGGGATGGAGGGATGGAGCCAGGTGGAGGGATAGAGGGATGGAGGGATGGAGCCAGGTGGAGGGGTGGAGGGATGAGCCAGGTGGAGGGATGGAGCCAGGTGGAGGGATGGAGCCAGGTGGAGGGATGGAGCCAGGTGGAGGGATGGAGCCAGGTGGAGGGATGGAGCCAGGTGGAGGGATGGAGCCAGGTGGAGGGATGGAGCCAGGTGGAGGGATGGAGCCAGGTGGAGGGATGGAGCCAGGTGGAGGGATGGAGCCAGGTGGAGGGATGGAGCCAGGTGGAGGGATGGAGCCAGGTGGAGGGATGGAGCCAGGTGGAGGGATGGAGCCAGGTGGAGGGATGGAGCCAAGTGGAGGGATGGAGCCAAGTGGAGGGATGGAGCCAAGTGGAGGGATGGAGCCAAGTGGAGGGATGGAGCCAAGTGGAGGGATGGAGCCAAGTGGAGGGATGGAGCCAAGTGGAGGGATGGAGCCAAGTGGAGGGATGGAGCCAAGTGGAGGGATGGAGCCAAGTGGAGGGATGGAGCCAAGTGGAGGGATGGAGCCAAGTGGAGGGATGGAGCCAAGTGGAGGGATGGAGCCAAGTGGAGGGATGGAGCCAGGTGGAGGGATGGAGCCAGGTGGAGCCAGGTGGAGCCAGGTGGAGGGATGGAGCCAGGTGGAGGGGTGGAGCCAGATGGAGGGATGGAGCCAGGTGGAAAGGAGAAGGGGTGCAGCCAAGTGGAAGGGGTCACACACCAGTGATAAGGTCTGGAAGTCTTCATCCCCAGCGCCCCCCCCACCACCTGACAAGTTCTTACCTTGGGTCACTGGCACATGTCAGGCAGCGGTCACAGGAGATGGGGTTTCCTACAGGCTGCGACTCACTGCTCATGCACGGGAAACCTCCTCCAGCTCCTTCCCCATCAGATCAGCTGATCATTCGGTTCCACCCCCGGGCTCTGGCGGACGGCCGCGGAGAGACTGGTGAAGCGGGGCGGGCTGCTGTAGCAGCTTTGCTTTGGGCTCCTCGCTCCTCCAGGACAAGTGACCCGGCGTGCTCGGTCCAGTGAGTGTCCTATGGCCAGTCCGGACCTAGGTGGATCCATCCCGGTTGTCTTTGTGCAGAATGCCGCCCGCCCTGCTCCTCCAATGGCTGCACATCACTCAAGTTGGGAGGCGGGCTGAGAGCTGAAACCCATGACTGCTGGACACCGGCATGGTCGCCCCTGGGGAAGGGGGTGGGGGGAACCTGCCTGCACCTTCTCCCCGCACAGCGACTATGCAGCCAGCTAGATGGAGCCGCCTCCCGCACCGCACCAGCCACCATCTGCCAGGGGGATCCGATCCTCTGGAGGGGACCCAGCGCCTGTGGTTGAGCCCCTAGGCGGCAGTGCGCTCTAGGCAGCTGCCTAGTTCGCCTAGTGGGAGCACCGGCCCTGCATAGCATCCACTTGGAGACCAGTCAGCTGCAGCTCCACAAAGGCCAGAAGGGGGGGGGGGGAGAAAGGAAAATGGGAAGGGAAGAGGGAAGGGGGGGGGGGAACCGGGACAGCAAAAGGGGAGGCCGCCAGGAATGGACAGGATACCACCAATGTGGACAGGTATCTCCAGCAGTCGCAGCAGCTCCACAAAGGGCGCGCCCACTTGTGCAGGTCCCCACTCCTTAGAGGGGTGAGACAAAACCAGATCAAAAGAAATGGTACATCACCGCTCAGGGTCACTAGAAAAACTAAAATGAATTTGAATGAAGAAAAACCTAAAAAAAAAAAGTCTAAACTCGGTCTAGTAGCCTCTACAAATAAGTTTATTTTAAAAAATACATAAATCCACAAAGTGGAGACACTCTCCACGGGTGGGAATAAAACCTACCCAAAATCCTGGCTCTTAGTTGTGTATCCACAGATAAAGGAGCTATATGGCCAGTCAGGGATACAATGAAGGTTAAATTGAAACCTCCCAACGATGTATCAGGTCAGGTTTTTGAATCTGAAGAAAATCAAACACAGAGAAAACACATAGTGTTGATTCCTAGATCCAATATTTAGCCCATATAGAAATAAAAAGATAATAAAAGGAAGTAAAAAGGTCAAAGTGCAATAATCTGTTGGTTAATGTGTATATGTTTACAATTTTGTCCTTATTTCTCTTTTAACCATAGATGTAAATTTTGTTGCGACTTAAACCATTACCCCTGAAGAAGAGGTTTTACCTTCATAGACCTCGAAAGGTTGGGTTCTTCTATTGTTTGCTATCAATTTTCAATAGAGTTGGTTAAATGTATTGTACTTAATGTAATCACTGCATCCACCAATGTGCATCCTTTTAGATGTTTGTTTGCATTTGTCATAGTTATCAATTTTTAATCTTGTTCCAAATAAATATAAACTCTTTAATTACTATCCTTTTGATTTATAATATTCATACCTAGTTTGTCAGTGACCCAATTCAAAGTCCCATTAGAGGAAACTTACTCTTCTGAGTGACCTAGTCTATGAATTAAAGCAAGGGGATATAATTAGGGACATAGGAAGGTAAACTCCCTAACCACAGTACAGCCACCAGTGGGACTCCCATCAGAGGTACTTATCGTTCTCGCTACAGGAACCCCACCGAAGAGTCCAAACCACTCATCTCAGTGGCCATGCCACTAGGGCTTTAAGGGACACAGCTACCCATCTGGAGATAACTGTCCTGGATCTATAAAGTACTCTGCCAATATGCCAGGCAATATAGAACTGCACAGACCCCAGAAATAGAAGGCAAACTTACCCATAGTAGTGTCTGGGTAACAATCGCCTTGGCCTTAGGCCAGTGTCCAATCATCTGAAGGTGACAAAATAACCCTATTGTAATGGACATAAAGGTGCCCTGTGTCCCAGAAAGTATGATTAACCACTTAAGGACCAGCCTCGTTTTGGATTTTAGGTGTTTACATGTTTAAAACAGGTTTTTCTGCTAGAAAATTACTAAGAACCCCCAAACATTATATATGGTTTTTCTTCTAACACCCTAGAGAATACAATGGCGGTCATTGCAATACTTTTTTTTGCACTGTATTTGCGCAGCGGTCTTAGAAGCGCACTTTTTTTGGAAAAAACTCACTTTTTTGAATAAAAAAATAAAACAGTAAAGTTATCCCAATTTTTTTTTATATTGTGAAATATAATGTTACGCCAAGTAAATTGATACCCAACATGTCATGCTTGAAAATTGCGCCTGCTCGTGGAATGGCGTCAAACTTTTACCCTCAAAAATCTCCATAGGCGACGTTTACAAAATTCTACAGGTTGCATATTTTGCACTACAGAGGAGGTCTAGGGCTAGAATTATTGCTCTCGCTCTACCGGTCGCGGCGATACCTCACATGTGTGGTTTGACCACCGTTTTCATATGCGGGCGCTACTCGCGTATGCGTTCGCTTCTGCGCGCGAGCTCGTCGGGACAGGGGGGTTTTAAAATTTTTTTTTTTATTTTTATTATTTATTTTACAATATTTTATTTATTTTTACACTGTTTAAAAAAAAAAAAAAAAAAATTGTGTCACTTTTATTCCTATTACAAGGAATGTAAACATCCCTTGTAATAGAAAAAAGCATGGCAGGACCTCTTAAATATGAGATCTGGGGTCAAAAAGACCTCAGATCTCATATTTACACTAAAAAGCAATAAAAAAAAAAAAAAAAAAAAAAGTCATTTAGAAAAACGACATTTTAAAAAATATGCCTTTAAGAGGCGTGGACGGAAGTGACGTTTTGACGTCGCTTCCGCCCAGCAGTGTCATGGAAACGAGTGAGCGCCATCTTGGCCTCAGGGACCACTTTTATCTGAAAGCCGGCCGCCGCACGAAAACGGGGATACCGGGGTTATGGCAGCTAGCTGCTGCCATAACAACGATATCCCCGTTCAAACTTAGGACGTACATAGTCGTGCGGCGGTCGGGAAGTGGTTAAGGACCAGCCTCGTTTTGGATTTTAGGTGTTTACATGTTTAAAACAGGTTTTTTTGCTAGAAAATTACTTAGAATCCCCAAACATTATAGGTTGTTTTTTTTCTAACACCTTAGAGAATAAAACGGCGGTCATTGCAATACTTTTTTTCACACCGTATTTGCGCAGCTATCTTACAAGCGCGCTTTTTTTGGAAAAAATTCACTTTTTTGAAAAAAAAAAATAGGACAATAGTACAGTTAGCCCAATTTTTTTTATATTGTGAAAGATAATGTTACGCTGAGTAAATTGATACCCAACGTCACGCTTCAAAATTGCGCCCGCTCGTGGAATGGCGTCAAACTTTTACCCTCAAAAATCTCCATAGGCGATGTTTAAAAAATTCTACTGGTTGCATGTTTTGCGTTACAGAGGAGGTCTAGGGCTAGAATTATTGCTCTCGCTCTAACGATTGCGGCGATACCTTACATGTGTGGTTTGACCACCGTTTTCATATGCGGGCTCTACTCACGTATGCGTTCGCTTCTGTGCGCAAGCTCGTCAGGACGGGGGGTTTTTAAAACATTTTTTTTTAATTTTTATTATTTATTTTACATGATTTAATTTATTTTTACACTGTTTTAAAATAAAAAAAACGGTGTCACTTTTATTCCTTTTACAAGGAATGTAAATCCCTTGTAATAGAAAAAAGCAGGACAGGACCTCTTAAATATGAGATCTGGGGTCAAAAAGACCTCAGATCTCATATTTACACTAAAATGCAATTAAAAAAAAAAAAAAAAAGTAATTTAAAAAAATGACATTGAAAAAAATGTGCCTTTAAGACGTATGGGAGGAAGTGACGTTTTGACGTCGCTTCCGCCCAGCAGTGTCATGAAGACAGGTGGGCGCCACCTTAGCCTCACTCGTCTCCAGGAACAGCAGGGAGACAGGCGCGATCGCCTCCACCGCTACAGACGGCTCCGGTAAGCAGCGGAGGGCAACGGATCGTTGCGAGAGGGGGGCCCTCTCCCACCACCAAAATGATCTCGTGGCGAATCTGCAGCAGAGGCCACTTTTATCTGAAAGCCGACCACCGCACGAAAACGGGGATACCGGGGTTATGGCAGCTAGCTGCTGCCATAACAACAATATCCCCCACCAAACTTTGGACGTACATTGGCGTGCGGCGGTCGGCAAGTGGGTAAGAAACAGTCATTTATTTTTCATTCAAGTGAAAACAAAAAAACAAAAAAAAAAAAAACAACATGGGTCCCTAAGGTCACCAGGAATACAAAGAGTGCTTAAAACTGCTTAAAAAAAATACATAAATAAAATTTAAAAAAAAGGACTTCAAAATATACTTTTTTTTGCAAAACAGGTTATGAATATTCACAACTCAATTCAAATAAAAATGTTATATGCATTGTACCTGCTTAGATCTCTGCACTCTGGATACCTCATATCATTGTAAAATATACCTTCAAAATAAAAGAATGCCGATTTGAAAAGATCCTAAAAAAAAAAATATTGAGAAAAATATAAAACACAATGCAAGTCAAACTCAAACAACTTTTACTAGAAGAGGGAAGGGTTATAAATTCTGTTATATTTTATTGCTAGACAAGATCTACCCTCTCTACTTACCCTGGTGACAATTGCCACACAGGCAGAAAGTGCTGGAAAATCAAAGATTTGACAACTGTCACCAGAAGTGACATCACTGGCCATCAGAAGCCCATCACAGGCCATCCTAAACCTAGGGATAGAGAATATACCACCACTCCTCAGGAAATTCACCACACACCTATTCCTAGCCGCCAAACTAGTAATTCTTAGGCTCTGGAAATCTCCTGATCTTCCTGAGATTGAAGAAGTTATTCACACACTCTCAATTCACCACACATATGAAAGCATGCTAGCCAATGTAGAAGGAAAATATGTGGAGTTTCTTCAACATCGGGAACCATGGATAGAATGGTATAAAGCACATATAGGACAATGACACCAAAAGGATCGGCAAGGTCAGCTAATCTGAAGCTCATGAAAATAATATACGCAGCCCCGAGCATAACCTACAAACAATAATGGCACCATTTAAAAAGGGACCTAGTTCCTTCTTTTCCTTTTCTCCCCACCTCCAAGTTTATTTACCCCTTATTTCTTTTTTAAAAAAAGAAAAAGTTGGAGATACATGTTACTAATATACACGTTACCAAAGCAAAATGTACTGCATGAATAGCAAGTTGTAACGTAATAAAGAAGTAATTAACATTTTCAAGGGCAGCTCTCCCTAGGTCGCAGGTAGTTCCCATTGGGGCGACTCGGGTGAAGGGACAGTCCCACTAGTTGCTGAATATCAGTTGTTATGCATACAGAAGTTTGAAGAATGTAATAACTTGTATTCTAGAGATGAACGTCTGCACTTGTACCAATTTTGTATTGATGATACATGTTATTCATCTTTTGTCTTACTGTTAAATTGAGTAAAAATTGAATGGAGGGGGAATTACCCTCACTTTGAAGACATTTCCTCTCATTTTCTGTCTACATATGGTTAGGAATGATTTGTTCAAAAGGTACATCTCTGTAACAAAGTAAGAATTAACTTGTAGTATTTGCTGGACTACTAAATGACAAAATGGTGATGTTAACATGTGGTTCAATTTCAAATCTATGTCTTCAAATATAATTGGATATTCCCCGTAACAAAATACTCACAAATCACCAAATCAACAATACTAGCTGAAAACGAATATGTCAGGACATGTCAGCAATGTTTTCATGGACAAAACAAAAAACACAAAAGCTCCTCAAGGTAGGATAGACCATAATTCTCATTTCCTTGTTTCTTTTCAAAAATAGGCCTGCGGGGTCATTGTACCCCAATAAAAATTTTACCTTGCAAATGTTTTCAGGAGCCAAATCTGGATTGTCGCTGAACTCCCCTCCAATTTGTAGGTCACTGACACATTTGATGGCATCTCTCAATTCTGAAAGCCTCTGACTGCCAAGCACTAATATGGTCTCATAGGGTTTGTATTCTTTGTGCTGTAATAGAATAAAACATGCCATTAACTGCTTGCCGATCAGCCGCCGCCTTTATACTGCGTTGTATGAACGTTGCATGAATGTGCATTTGTCAGTTAAAGCGACAGTGCCGTATTGCAAAAAATGGCCTGGCCATTAAGGGGGCAAATCCTTCCGGGGCTGAAGTGGTTTGCCCCTTAATGACCAGGCCATTTTTTGCACTACGGCACTGCGTCACTTTAACTGACAATTGTACAGTCGTGAGATGCTGTACCCAAACAAAATTGACGCCCTCTTTTCCCCACAAATAGAGCTTTCTTTTGGTGGTATTTGGTTACCTCTGCGTTTTTTATTTTTTACGCTATAAAACAAAAAAAGTGTCAATTTTTTGCTATAATAAATATCCAAAAATGTTTTAAAAAAGCTAAAAATAAAAACAAATCGCAGTAAGTGTATATTGATTGGTTTGCACAAAAGTTATAGCGTCTACAAAATAGGAGACTAGTAATTGGGTGATCAGCGATTTTTATCTGGACTAAGACATTGCGGTGGGCAGATCGGACACTTGACACTTTTTTGGGACCACTGACATTTATACAGCGATCAGTGCTAAAAATAGCCACTTATATCTGTATAAATGTCACTGGCAAAGAAGGGGTTAACACTAGGGGATTATCAAGGGGTTAAATTTGTGTCCTAGGGGGTGTTTCTAACTGTGGGGGGGGATGGGACTGCCTGGGGGAGGGGACCGATCGCTGTTCCTAAGCAGTAGGAACAACAGATCAGTCTCCTCACCCCTGACAGAAGGGAGATCTGTCTGTTTACATTGACAGACCTCCGTTCTGTCTCTCTCTGGAGCAATTGCGGGTCGCCGGCTTACATGGCGACCGCTGGGCACGCACATGGGCACGCGACGACGGAGCCACCTAGTGCTCTTAAAGCAGTCGACGTGCAGGTACATCAGCTCGCCCAGAGGAGCCAACCTGCCGCAGTATAACCGTGGCGGCAGGTCCTCAATTGTTAAAGTAGAAATTCAGCCAAAAACTAAATCTACTGGCAGCCACATTCTAAGACTAATCTATCTAAGCCTGTACATACCTTTTCTGCAGCCTATCCAGTCCAATCCCACGCCGAGCTGTCAGTGCAGCTTCTGTGTGTAGGTTTGTGCAGGAGAGACAGCTGACAATCAATGTCCCATAGTAACTCTATGGGCGACGTCACTTCGCAGGCATTTCACAGCCGTTGTAAGCTGTCTCTTCTACACAGCATCCGCCGCTGGAGACCAGGCTGGATAGGCAGCAGAAAGGTATATCAATTTTTGCTTTATAGGGTTAGATAGATTAGTCTTAGAACGTGGCTGCCAGTAGATTTATAGCTTTAGGCTGAATTTGCACTTTAATGAAGACATCTAAATCAGATATACTTTTGTAATTTAGAATAAAGCAAAATAATTTTTGGGCGTTTGCCTCCATTTTGGTAGCCACAGAAAGAAAAGCATTGTAGTGAAAGTGGAGTGCAGAATATCAGAGACAGTGAAATGTGGCATCTAAAGATATGTAGATCAGGGCAGAAATTAAAGTGTAGGCAGTGGAGGTAAAGACTCCAGAGAAAGTAGTATGGACTAGAAGTGGACACAGCCAGTGAAAGGTGTGTGTATATATACATTGGAAATTCCACAGAATAAAGTGCAAGCAGTGGAAGGAGAGCTGCCAGAGAAGCTACTGCAGACAGTGTGGGAAGAGCTAAGATAGAATCCAATATACACACACTGGAGAAAGAGCTACAACACAGATGTGTGCAGTTTTTAGTGCTTTGGACATTGCCAAAGAAAATGTGTCTGGGCTCTATTCTGTCCACTGGCAACTCATAGGAAACAGCTGCAAAGACCCCATAAAAAAAAAAAAAAAAAAAAAAAAGGTTCAATTTAATTCCCTTTAAAATTATATATTTAGGGTGTGTCCTCTCTTGGGAGATTTGTTCTCTCATCCCATCATTGTGAACACTATCAAATTAATATTTTAGAAAACATTTTCAAACATCATTTTCAGAGCTAAATTGTACACTATAGTTACTATTACTACGTTTAAAGAAGAGCTCAATAGGCTACATGAACATGGGTGCATTTTCCTGAACAATGTAAAGACACTGCATATTTCTGGTGTCCCAGATGTCCTAGAGCTTAGTACAGCCACCCATAGACAAGAATGAGTATAGGCAGCTGTTCACATATATTTGCATAAAGTAGTGCACATGCACAGACATAATGTACCTAGGGGGTTTGGTGCATTACATCTATGTGCGTGCATTACTTTACAGAAATAGTGGCACCTTGCTGTGTACAGCCACCTTCACCCATTCATGTCTTTGTGTGGCAGTGTCTATGTTACAGGGGCAAATGCGCCCATATGCATATAGCCCAACCATCAAGAAATAAAATAAAATAATTGCTAATTAAAACTATTCCCATGTGTACAAACAAATAGCAAAATTGTGCAAATTCTGTGCAAGTGTTTGTGTGTGCGTAAAAAACAGTTGCTTAGTGCAAAACACTGCAATTCAACAGCATGAAAATCAGCAAGTGTTCAGACCCACTTCTTAATAGAGTGCATCCATGTACTTTTTTTAAACCAAAAACCTTTCTTCTCCAAATGAAATAAAAAAATTCTTCCACCCCTCCACTACCAGGTGCAACCATAATGGGATAGAATCCAAATGTAGAAGACCAGTTAGATCAATAAGCTAGACCAGCCCTCAAAAAACCCACTCGCCTGCTCGAGTGGATTTTGAGGGCTGGTGAGCTATTGGCTGCCTGGGAGCGGGGAGCGAGCACTGCTGGCAGCCTGGGTTGAATGGGAGTCCTTCCTCCCATTCAACCCATTCCTTGAATGGGAGTCCAGCGATCGCGGAGGGGCCCGGATGATCAGAGCGCAGGGAACACAGCTATAACAGCTTTCATTTCACATTACTGTGTTCCCCCACTGCTCGCTCTCACATATATGAGAGAGGGGCTATAGCCCCTCCTCCTGGTCCCGGGACTTTGATAGACAGATCAGCCGTCCAATCCCAGGACGGGAGATCTGTCAATCAAAGTCCCCCCGCCAGGGGGTGGGGCTATATGTGACGTTGAGCAGTGGGAAGACCGCAATTGAAATGAAAGCGGTTATCGATGTGTTTCCTCATCCGGGTGGCTCTCCTGTTCTTCTCCTCCCCTGCACGGGTAGGCTGCATGGTGGACACAGGCTGCATTGGTGGGCACGGATAAAGTTGTTAATATTTTATTTTTATAACTTAATTCTGCATAAAACATTTAAGTGTCATTTTATGAGGGCGTGTTTAGGGGTGGAATTAGGGGCGGGGCAGAGGCAGGATTGAGTGGGGCAACTGGTGGCTAGTAACCCTTGAGGCCTGGCTAGTAGCTCAGGACTTGAAATTTTGAGCCCTGAGCTAGACTAAAAAAAGTGTGTACATATACACACACACATATACATACATACATATACACACACATTCTACCATGCAAAAGTATTAAGAATGCTTTCAGAAATAGAAACGTTAGTAGTTTATTGTTCTCAATTAAAGTGGAAAGTAAATGAACAGAAGAGAAATCCAAATCAAAACAATTTTTGGGTTGACCTCCCCTTTACCTTCAAAAGAGCATCAATTCTTCTAGGTACACTTTCACGCAGTTTTTGAAGGAACTCCGCAGATAGTTCTCCAAGATGTTTGGCACAACCTAACCACAGATCTTCTAGGCTGCCTCAAATCCTTCTGTCTCTTGTAATACCAGACAGATTCCATGATGTTGATATTAGGGCTCTATGGGGGCCAAACCATCACTTTCAGGACGACTCCTTCTTTACGCTGAAGATAGTTATTAAGGATATTGGCTGTATGTTTGGGATTGTTGTCCTGCGGCAGAATAAATCTGCCAGGATTTCTCAGCATTGAGGAAACCATCGATCCTGACCAAATCTCCAACTCCATTAGCAGAAATGCAGCCCCAAACTTGTCACAGCCAAATATTTTAAATTTTGACTCATCAATTCAGAGCACCTGTTGTCATTTTTCTGCACACCAGTTCCTATATTTTTATACAAAACATTTTTTTTTATCTTAATGCATGCTTTGCATGAAGGTAAAAAAACATTTTATATTGCTCCGTCCTCCCCTTTCCTTGTGTGAAAGGGAAGAGAGGTGAGAAGAGATCCAGCACTGTGCACAGCTGCATCTCTTCTCCCCTCTCTTCCTCTTCACACAGGGACTCGAACAGCAGCAAAAGCCATTGGTACCCGTCAATCAAATGCAGTGAGAAGGAAGTGGAGGGTGGGGCTAAGTCCTGCTGTGTGTCTATGAAGTGCGACTCCATTGTCACCATTAGCTTCTAGACACTTGATTTTCGGCGAACTACTGCATGAACTACATTGACTAGTGTGTCCAAAGGAATTGCTCTGCATGATGTTTCAATTTCTTCCTGTAGTGTAGTCAGTGTAGCTGGTTTTCCACAGTACAACACATCCTTTGGTGTTCCACACAGATAGAAATCGAGGGGTGTTAAGTCTAGGGAACGTGGAGGGAATTCAACAGCACCTCTACGTCCTATCCAACGTCCTGGTACAATGTCATTGAGATACACTCTCACGTCTTAGTGGTAGTGAGGTGGTGTGCCATTTTGCTGGAAGTAAAATTGCTCATCCGCATAAACCGCACAATGGCCGGTAAAATGGATGTGCTTTGCGTGTCAAGGGACACTGGACCAGTGACTGTGCCTTCAAAAAAGAATGGTCCAATTAAACCCCAGGATGACAGGCCACACCAGACATTGAGCCCTGGTAAATTGATTACTTTGCCCACATCAACATGAGGATGTTCTGGAGCTCAATAAACACAATTATCACAGTTTATAGTACCATTTAGTTTAAACTGCACATCATCAGACCACACCATTTTCTGCACAAACTCCTCATCCTCATGTACAATCACAGTACTCCATTCTACGATCATGGTCATCTTCATTCATGCCATGTAACTGTCTCAGGATGAAAAATTTTCAGTGTGCTCTCTTCAGAATACATTGTATACTTGCTTTCTTGTCTATATTCCCATCGCACACATTCCTGGATCACAGACTCATATGTATCGGGTGCTATCACAGATCAATACACATAAGGCATCTGATAAAGGGGTCCTGCGTGGCTCCAAAACATTGTACTTGTTCTTTTGTGATGTGGTCTCTATGCAATAAAAGCTTTGGACTACAATTGAAGATCCATGGTGTGCTGTCGAATATGTGTATTGATTTACATTGTATGCTTGATCTGCTAATTCCTGTGCCCATAGTTTGACAGACTTTTCCAGTGAGCATGTAAACTGTTGCAAAACTATATTCGAGGAAGCAGAACTTGTAGCTGTGCGACGACTCCCAGAACGTTGCTTGTGCACATCACACACAGCGTCATCATTTTTTAACTTGTCACGAATTGTGCGAGTGGTGTTGGTGGTTCTGTTCCAAACTCTTGGACCTTGAGCTCTGTCACACGGAAAATATGATCTATGCAAAAAATTACATAAAGCCTACAGCAGGCAATTCATATCTACACTACCAAAAGCTGCCAACACCCCAGATGGATCTCTAATATCCCTAAAAGTCAATTCAACCGCCTGAAACGAAATTGCACCCATAACCCTGAATACATCAGACAAGGCAACCGGTTTAAAACCAAGTTCGAGGAAAAAGGGTACCCCCAGCCCTAGTACAAGAAGCATTTGCCAAATTCTTGGATGATGACTTTTCCGCCCCCCATACAGAACCACAAACCCAACCCATCACCCCCTCCCAACCCCAAACCACCAGGTTTATCACCCAATTTCACTCCCAATATAAAAAAAGTAAAGAATCTTCCAAAAACATTGGGACATCCTACTTGAGGACCCCATGTTAAAATCATCCATCCACACTGCACCCAAGATCACATACCGCAAAGCCAGAAGCATAAAAAGCTTCATCACTCCAAGCAGGCTCAAAACTACACGCAATAGACCAACCCCGTCCCGGACATTCCTTACACTAAATGGCATGTACCTATGCAAAAAGCTAAAATGTCTCACCTGCAAATTTGTCCCCCACCGCCAAAAATCCTTTTCCACAAAAGGAAACACCTACCAACTCAGAGAATTCTTCAATTGTTCCTCAGAATTCGTAAATCTATGGCATTTGTTGCCCTTGCGACCTACTCTACATCGGTCGAACTATCCGAACACTCAGGAAAAGATTTGGAGAACACCGCAGATCAATAGAAGAAAACTTTAACCTAACCATCCCTAGACACTTTAAAGAATACCACCAAGGCTCCACCAATGTAATACGGGTCTGGGTTATAGAACAAATACCCAGGACTCTCCCCCCAGCAGAGTGCTTCAAACGCCTCTGTGAAAGGGAAAATTTTGGATATACACTCTCGACACCCTTGCGCCTGGAGGCCTGAATGAGGATATAGAAATTAACCCAGTCCTCTAAAAAAAATCCATCCTCAACCATGTCAAAACCCAACTCATCCCACATCACCCACCTATAGCCCCAACATATACCTCACATACAATTACCTCCCCCCCGTCTCCCCCCCCCCAACCATACGCTCCCCCCCAAACCCCCATGCCTTCCCTCCCTTTCTCCCCCCCCCCCCCCAACTTCACGTACCCCTATTATCCCCCCATGCAATCCACTGATAACCGCAATCCACCTCAGCATGCGCCTATACATTCTATGGTCCCACAGAACACATGCACATGTGCTTTTGTGTACATGTGCCTATACATACACATGAACCTTACGTCCTTTCCCCATCATCTGTATGTGTGTATTTAGGTGGACACATATACAAAAAAAAAAAAAAAATTTTTTTTATTATTTCTTATTATTCCTTCTTTCATACTTTTTTTTATAAATTCATCTATATCCTTTTTATTATTATTATATTTTTTACATTCATTCATCAAATACCCTTCCACCTTCGTCCCCATGGTCTAATCACCCAAAAATCAGAATTGTTTTACCCCATTTCATCCTTATATATATTTTTTCTATTTTTATCCCCATTCTCTTATATGTTAAAAAATAAAAACATTTTTTATCAGTTTTGATAATTTTCCAATTTTTTACTTTTCTTTTTTTTTTACACATCTTTTCACCTTCTTCCTTTTCTCCATTAATATACCCCTTCCAGGTGTACAAATGTATATACAAATATTCTCTTCCACCCCCACCCCACGTCTTCTTTTGTCTCATATTATGTGCTCCTTGATAGCAAACATCCATGTATTTTGTCCCTCTGCCGCTCTCTCTCCTGCACACACACTATCACCACCTCCGCTATCTCTCCGTGTCCCCCATACTCTTTTTCTTCCCTTTCCTTTACTCTGCAACCCAGCAACAATACTATTGGCTGACAGAGCCTGTGTAATATATATCCAACCCCTCCCACGGCTCCCTGAAGCCCATTACGAGGCAGACGGGACTACGACCTGATTGGCCCGCCTGCCCTTCTTATACCACTCCTAATATGGATGACAGCTATGCCTGATGAAGGAGCACGCATGCTCCGAATGCGTGCACGCCCATAGCGTCACCGGGACCCGGAAAACACAAACAGAGGATCCATGCTGTAACTCTCCTGCCCCAGCCTGAGACACTGGTTACCACCGGCGCCGACAGACAGGACAAGAGGAGAACACCTCAGCACTTAGGATCATCCCCTGTGGAGCCCTGCTGCCTACCACCCGGACTAACCCTACCTGATGTGTCTGTTTATTATATCCTACTCTGAGTGAGTGTATTTCTACCTGTAATAAATGTGTATATTTTAAATACTGCACTTAGGTTGGCGCTGCTTCTTTCTCTTTTTTTTCTGCTCCAAACTCACGCCTCTGTCATTGAACTTCACACACATTTTCCGATTTACAATACCACTTCAAAATGGTCTTGCGTTGCTCGAAAGTCAAGCATACTGCCGCCATTTTCTTTGACTCTCTCCTCACGGTCACATGATGAGAACAACAACGATGTGACTACTGACATCTTTGGGGGAAACATGATACTATATAAAAACCCAAGAATCGCGCTTATGTGCAAGTATAAACCATAAATTGACATATGAAACTATGAGTGGATTAGTAATCACTAGAAAAAATTCAAATTAAAAACAAAGTTGGATGGGTATAAGGTGCAAAGAAAGAATAAGTCTCTGTGAATAATAACGACAAATATCATCCACCCATGCAAAACAAAAAGTACAAAAAACGTCCACAAAAGACGATCTTCATCCACTGTGTGACATAAAGATGTGATCCACCACCGGTATAGAAGGGGTTACTTTTTACCAAACAGACATGATCCCCCACTACAGAGGATCATGAAAAGCATAACAGCTGTGACTCTGGAAATATCACCCGTGCTGATCTGCCGCTGGGTCCTTGGATCATCGCCTTGTATGAACCGGCTCATAGGAAATGCATAGCCTATTCAGGAATGTTCACTGAACGGCATCCTGGTTCGGAGGTGATGACACTGAATGACTGCCTAATGATGGACCCAGAGGTGGAGAGATGAACCAAAAATATAAACTGCTGGACCAAAAAATCTGGGTGTCACTTGTCCGGCTGGGCAGCATGAACATGTGTGTAAATCACAAGACTGGATAGACAGAGCCAGAAATCCTGTGGCAGGTAATCTGTATACATATATGTATTTCAATTGTGTATTTCACTTTAATATTGTTTTATTACTGGAAAGTCTTTGTTGGTCTTGGTCTCTGAACACGCAACTTTTGACCGTGAGAAAGTTGCGAGTTCAAAGACCAAGACCAACAAAGACTTTCCAGTAATAAAACAATATTAAAGTGAAATATACCCATACAACTTAGTTTTTAATTTGAATTTTTTCTAGCAATTACTAATCCACTCACTTGGTTTCATATGTCAATTTATGGTTTATACTTGCACATAAGCGCGATTCTTGGGTTTTTATATTTTATTACTATATGGGTGTCATATAATTAGAATTGCTGCTTTTCACATTTATCTAGTTTCACATATTTGAGTTATTTACTCACACATACCTTAGCGCAGTTTTTTTTTCCTGTTTTATTTTAAACATAATACTACACATTGCTGCCATAATTCAATTCATGTTTTAAAAAAGGGCATAGATAACTGCTGAAGTGTGTATACATTTGGGGGTCTCAGTCTCTCTCTCTATACACACACACAGGACTTTGTATGATGGCACAATTTTGCTATTGTTGCACTGATTTATGGCATTTGCACACTTTTTTTTTTAATTCAAAGTGCTGCTTTTAATAATATATATTTTATGATATTAAAACAGCTGCTAGAGATTTATGTATTTGATTTTAGCATGGACTTTTATACACACACACCCCTATTATTATGTTAATGAATGTTTAGTATGACAAATCTGATCTAAGCTAATGCACAGGCAGAGAGGCTTAATTATACATTAATAGACTGATGGGTTCAGTTTGGCATTACTGCCTAAAAATTCAGTGATTGTTTATAAACTCAAATCTTCATATAAGTGAAGTTTCTTCCCTGATTTTTTTTTCTAATATAGGGCATTTAGATTATAAACTTCCCCCTACTGTGACATGTAACAAAAATACATAAAAATAAAGCAGCAAATATGGAGCTGAATAAACTTTAATGCATATAATTAAATATTAGAACAAACCTTTTGGAAAATCATTGGATAAATCAAATTCAAAGTTAAAACCAGTTCTCCCTCATCAACCATGTCTGAAGGATCTTCTGGTCTCCTTCCTAAACCACGGGATTCCTAAAGAATTATAAATACATTAAAAAAAAAAAAGACAGTTTACAACATGCATGTAATTTAGTAAGTTTTTTTTTTTATATATAATCGGGGGGGGGGGGTATTCCCAAAGTTTAATAAATCGCTGTTCTGAAAATCTATTTCAAAACAAACAAGTCTTACAACCAAATGAGTATAAGCTGGCTGTGGTGATTTCATATTCTGGTCAACCACCTTTTTCTGACGTGGAAGTACATTTTTAAAAAAGAACTGCTTTTGGTGTATAAACTGCCTGTAAACTAATATAAATAGGAGACACTGTCCATATGGCTTTTGTTTTAAGTGTGATAGTGTAGCAGTACTTGCATTTAAGTGTTATAAATCAGTTCACTGCAGTCAAATGGCAGACTGCAGCAAAATATCGTACAGAGCTGGAAAGGCTTTTTTTTGTGTCCAAAAGTGTTCAAACATGATACACCACTGTGTAAATCTTCAGAAATGTGACAGCAAGGCCAGAAAATTAGAAATATTAACCTCACGAAGAACAGAAAGAGAAAAATTGGGGAGACCACCAGTTGAATAACAGGGGTTAAACATTCAATAACAGAACCTAACAGGCCCCAAAAATCAAAACCACAAAAGTTCAGAGACTCACACAGCCCGAACATCTACTTGGTGGTACTTTGTAAAGGTATGAACAGGGCCAGGTAGCAGTCTTAAACTTGATCTACTGAAGCCTGATGTTTAATAGCCCAGAAAGCACCAACACTCCTGGTAGAATCAGCCATCTTTAAGAACAGCTGAAGCCTGCCGTTTAGACAGTAAGCTTGAGAAATGGAAGCATAAACAGTGAATTAGACTGACAAATTGCTGCAGTCGACTTTAGGTAAACTTTACCTAAACAAACCACATTCAAGGTATGAAGCGCCTTGACCTCCGGCATTTGAGGCTTAGGACAGATAGAATGCAACACAATATCCTGGTTATGATGGAACAAAGAAACCATCTTAAAAGGAGTTGTAAAGGCAGAAGGTTTTTTTTTTATCTTAATAGATTCTATGCTTTAAGATAAAAAGCCTTCTGTGTGTAGCAGCCTCCCCCTAATACCTGAGCCTCATCTCTGTCCAGCGATGTCCACAAGTCCCTCATCCGTCCGGGACCCTCCATCTGATTGGCCGAGACAGCAGCAGTGTCATTGGCTCCCACGGCTGTCAAACTCAGTTAGCCAATCGGGAGAGAGGGGGCAGTGAAAAACGGCAGCTCCATGAACGTGAAACAGCAGCTCTGAATGGACACAGGGAGCGGTGACTCGGCTCAGGTGCTTGCTGTGGGGGCATTCGACAAGAGGGAGGGGCCAGGAGCAGCAAAGAAGGACCCAAGAAGAGGAGGATCCGGGCTGCTCTGTGCAAATCCACTGCACAGGGCAGGCAAGTATAACATGTTTTTTTTAAATAACAAGCGAGACTTTACAATCACCTTAAATAGAGGGGATAGCTGAGGGTACAAGACCATCTTATCACAATGGATCACCGGGAACAGTTGTTTACAGGCAAGAGCAGCTAATTCTGAAAATCTACGAGCTTAAGTAATGGCAACCAAAAAAATAACCTTCCATGTCAGAAGGACAGAGAGAAACTGGGATTTCTGCAATACAGAAAGCACCAAACGGAGGTTCCACAAAGTCCTGAGTGGTGGAACAATACATGTGAACCCCAGACTGGCGAAATGCCAGAATGCAAAATAAGTTTCCCCGTTTGATGGTGAATCTTCTGTGAAATCGCCTTCCTGGACCTCAGCAGGGTTGGAATGACCAAATCAGATACACCCCCACCAACCCCCCCCCCTTTCCTCCCTCTTTCTCTCACGACTCTAGCTTCAACAGCCATGCCATTAAAAGCCAGGGACTATAAAGAAGACTGTAAGTTTGGCCCCTGGGAGAGAAGGTTGGGTCAATACAGCAGGGTATACAGTTTATGATGCTGGAGTACTACGTTCTCCTGGGCCAAGCTGGTGATCAGAGATATTAGGGAGAATTGATTCCAGAGTGTCACAACAGCATTCACCATAAATATTTAGGGGTCCCTGGTCATGGATACAAACATGGACACCAGAAGATCCACATCCAGTCTTACCCACCTTTGGCAGAATTATTTAAACACCTCTAATCAAAGAGTCCACACTCCCCCATAGTCAGACATTGATGAATAAAAAAAAATCCACCTGCCATTAGACCCATGGCATTGTCCGACTGAACCTGCACAGGGAGACCCTTCAGCTGAAACAAGCAATGCAGCAGGGCAAAAAGAATCACCCTCAATTAAAGGCTGTTGATGAGCTACAGCCTCACCTGAACCAAGAAATTGTCCAGTACTCAACTCAAGCCCACCAGGCCAAAGTCCTTTGTCAGCCCCTCCATGACAGAGGGAGAAATGTTTTTCCCATTTTCAGCACACTCGAAGAAATCCACCAGTCCAGAGACAATCTCGTCTTGTGATGTAAATGCATAGATGAGTTCAGAAACTGCATCCTCTTGTCCCAGGTCAAGACGACATTCAGTTAGAGGGACCTGAAATTAATCTTGGCAAAAGCAACTGCTTTGAAGGAGGCTACTATCTTTCCCAAAGACGGGTCGAGGGGTTTGTCAGAAACAACCCAACCTGAGTAAGCAGAGCAAGGTATTTGACCTAGGATAGGATCACTTGACTGGACCTTGTCCTAAATCAGCCCCATATATTCCAAACTATGGGATGGGACCAAGGCTGACTTTTAAAACGTTCAGGACCCATCGAATTCTCTCCAGAGTCTGCACCAGTCACACTAAACTCCAGAAGCATACTGCTCCCTCAGAAGTATGTCATCCAGATAACCTATGGTAGGAATATCTTGAGCAAGTAGAAGCCCCAAGACTGGTGACTACTCTGGGAGCAGTAGACAGGCTGAATGGCAAAGTCACAAACATAGAAGTAGCAGTTTTACACTGCAAAAGGCAGGAACCGTTGGAGAGGTTGGAAGATTGACATATGAGGATAAGTATCCTTAAAATCCACTGATGCCAGCAAATCTCCCTGCTTGAGGAAGGCAACCACTAGTAGCACATCTAACTTTTGCACTCAGAGAAAGTCTCTTGGGATCTAGAATGGGGTGAACGTTGCCTGCTCAGTTCTGGAACCTTGAGGAGGCATAAGAAGAAACCGTGAAACCCTTTACTCTCTGAAACTAGATAGATTACTCCTTGTGATAGTAAGTGATCGAGCACTCGAAAAAGAAAGCCTTTCTTTGTGGATTCAAAGATACATTTAAAAAGCGCAGAAGGCTCTGAAATTCCAGCTTGTAACCTTAAGCCACTATACTGTGGACTAGTGGTGTGCTGAAACATATTGGCCAAAAATTGTGTTTTCTGCATTTTGCTGAAATAAAAAAAAAAAAGGCGCTGATAATTGTGCATGAGCAGTAGCCGTGACGCCGTGTGATGTCACTCGCTGTGAGGCTGGCGTCCCGTTGTTTCCCTTTTTTTGCCAGTTACCAATCACCTGAAGGTGGCAGCATAACCCAATCATAATGGATTTTGTGTTCTGGGATGTATGATAAAGACATTGCTTTTACTTTTATTCTTACAGAACGCCACAAATAACTTAATATTTAAAACATGCTGGTTTACAATGGGTT
Source organism: Aquarana catesbeiana (assembly GCF_042186555.1). Taxonomy (NCBI): domain Eukaryota; kingdom Metazoa; phylum Chordata; class Amphibia; order Anura; family Ranidae; genus Aquarana; species Aquarana catesbeiana. The sequence goes on along the minus strand of NC_133324.1, from coordinate 421,640,479 downwards.
AACTCCATCAACATGTATGCTGTCTTGTGGATTTCTTCTTTATTTACAACTGACAATTTTACTAAGCGCCAAAGTACTGCTATTGCTACACTCCTACGCACCGCGCTGCTTTCCCCACGTTGTGTTTGACTGTCAACCGGTCAGTGGAGCACTGTCTGCTGCCTTTTTATAATTTTACCAATAAAGCAAAGTTTTTTACGGATTTACGCGATGGGGCTTATTCTTGTTTCATATGGATGTTACTGCGGGGAGTGACGGGAAGTGATCGGGATACCAGGAGAGGAGATCCGAACAGAGGACTGTCACCAGGGACCATTGCTGCAGGATACGGCTTACAGGCTTGATACCCCTGCAGGGGTGAATTCTTCCGGTGAGTGAGGGCACATAGGGGGCTCCTTTGGAAGGCTGGAAGAGTTTATCTTATCAAGAGTATTGCTAGATGTGTGAAGAGACTTATTATTGCACTTTAAGAAGAATGTTCTATGGACTTTCTTCCCTTATTTTCTTTTTGGGACATTTTTATGGACTGATAATTTAAAAATCAATTTTCAAACACTTTTATGTGCACTTATTATTATATGGTTTAGCACTTTTTGATGTACACATTCACACCATTTTTTATTTAGGAATTTTTTAATGATTTTTGGGCAATTTATCACTATCTTTTTTACTTTTTTATTTTTCCGGATCATTTCCATTTTAGTAAGGTGATAACACATATTGCACTTTATATATTTGTGGGCATTTTCACACACACACGTTGGAAGTTTACTATTCCCATATATATAATATTTTATTTTAGTTCTCACTATTTATTTATTTATTTATTCATTCACTTTATGCACCTTACTAGCTTCTGTATATTAGACAGGGTTTAGTGGAACAGCGCCGATAGCCCCAAATTTGGGTCTCTACATTATTCAGAATTTCACTTAGTTGTTTTTCTGTGCTGGGGGGGGCTGCAGTTCCTTTATTGCCTAAGCGCGGAGCTATTTGTCTCTTATACACTCCTAGTGTTATCACAGGAGAGATGCAGCTGCTTTGTGTTTGCCCGCCCCTCTCCTGTCCATTCACGGAAGACTTTGTATTTTGTGAATGGGTTCACACAATGCAAAGTGTTCTGTGACTGGATGGGAGGTGAGGAGGGGCGGGCAGAGTGGCTGCACATGGCTTTGCAGATTCTGTATCAGGAACCCAAAGGCCCAGTGTCAGAGCTGTGGAAGTATAGCGATGATTGTACTCCTGGCACTCAGTAGAAGTTCACAATGTGGCATACACCTCGATGGACTTGTAAGCCAGCACAATTTAAATAGTAAGATAATTCCTAGAGTTTTTTCCTATTTTCACATAAAACTGTACGACATTCTCTGCTACATTTCTACTGTAGAGGCACCTCTGAAGTACTCTAAAGAATGAAGATTACAGTTCTTGGAATAATCTTTAAACAATACAGATTAGGCAAAGATCTGGAGATAGCACTGCATTTTTTGCACTGTGATAACTATCCAAATATGACTGTCAAGTCCAGTCCTTTACCCTGGTGCCCAGCAAACATGATGAAAAACGAACAAAGGACCACCCCAGTAACGTGGACCGCCAGGCCCAAGAATTGTGGCGGTCAACTACTTCAGCTTCCTAAAGAAAAACAGAATTATGTAGCAGCTAAGTTAGTAAATATGTACTGACCCCAGAAAAAGACAGCTCAGAGAAATGGCTGCAGCCACTAGAAGACACAGATAATCCAGCTGCAGTATGGCCTAACCTTAAGGGGGTACCCTCTTTCACTACTTCCTCTACATCAACAGTAAGCAATGCTGCCTTGCCACCATTAAGTAGTAAGGGGAAAGCAAATTATTTCAGGATTTAGGATGCCCATACACTACACAATCTGACAATCTGACAATCTGACTGTACAATCTCTGAAAAATCTCCTTTAGATTTACCAAAACTATGTAATAGAAGGACATGCCTCAACAATCCATTCAATGTGCATCAAACCAGACAGGTTCTTTCACTACACAAATGATGGTAGCTCTTAAAGAGATTGTACAGTATATTATCAACTTAAGGCAGACAGCAAAAGATTTTTCATGGCCCAAAGATACAAGGATGTAGGAAATACAAGGCAAACATTGTCCTTGATAGCAAAAACATAAACATGATGTGTGAGCACTTACAGTGTCTTGAAAAAGTATTCATACCTGTTTAAATTTTCCACATTTTGTCATGTTACAACCATATATATCATATATGTATTGTATATAATATACATATATGCATTTTATTGGGATTTTATGTGATAGACCAACACAAAGTGGCACGTAATTGTGAAGTGGAGAGAAAACGATAAATATTTTCAATTTTTTTTACAAATAAATATCTGAAAAGTGTGGCGTGCATTTGCTTTCAACCTACTCGGATACCCCCAATTAAAATCTAGTGGAACCAATTGCCTTCAGAAGTCACCTAATAAGTCCACCCGTGTGTAATTTAATCTCAGTATAAAATACAGCAGTTCCGTGAAGCCCTCAGAGGTTTGTTAGAGAACCTTAGTGAACAAATAGCATCGTGAAGGCCAAGGAACACACCAGACGGGTCAGGGACGAAGTTGTGGAGAAGTTTAAAGCAGGGTTAGGTTATAAAAAATATCCCAAGCTTTGAACATCTCACAGAGCACTGTTCAATCCATCATCCGAAAATGGAAAAAGAGAATGGCACAACTGCAAACCTCCCGAGACATGGCCGTCCACCTAAACTAACAGTCTGGCCAAGGAGAGCATTAAATCAGAGAAGCAGCCAAGAGGCCCATGGTAACTGCAGAGATCCACAGCTCAGTTGGGAGAATCTGTCCACAGGACAACTATTAGTCATGTACTCCACAAATCTGGCTTTTTTGGAAGAGTGGTAAGAAGAAAGCCATTGTTGAAAGAAAGTCATAAGTCCAGACCTAAATCAATTGAGAATCTGTGGCAAGACTTGCTATTCACAGATGCTCTCCATCCAATCTGACAGAGCTGAGCTATTTTACAAGGAAGAATGGGCAAAACATTCACTCTAAAACGGGGGTGTCCAAACTTTTTTCAAAGAGGGCCAGATTTGATGAAGTGAACATGTGTGAGGGCCGACCATTTTGCCTGACATTCTTTGAACCATTAAAATTCGGTCTAAGTGTGTTCGTTCGAGCACTAATACACTGCCCAACAAGAATTCTCTTGCCTTTGTCGCGCTCGTTCCCGACACACAGGCGAATGCTCTGCTCTTTAGGGGTACCGTTAATTCTCAGTGCAATTCAAAAAAAAAAAAAAAGGTCGGGACTTCTTTACCTGCATTTTTGTGGGTAGGGAAGCCCATTGAAATGAATGGGCTGCCCTACAGGTAGCACGCAGCCACACAGATGTGAACCAAGGGCTTGTTCACATGTCAGGTTGGAGGGGCAGTAAAACCACATGATTAAGCTGTTTTTACCACCCCCAACTTCTCCCCCTTTAGCTGCAGAGGGAGCAGCTGGGGGTGTACACATGCTGTGGCTGCAGCTGGAGGTATACCCAGGCTGAATGGGGCTGCACTGCAACTATGCGGTATAGTGATGCTGCATTTACGGGCTTAAAACAGGTGGTGAGGAGGCAACATAATGCCCCTTTACCGCCTGTCATATGCCTCTGAAAAGCCATCTGTGCATGGATTGCTTTTCAGAGGAGCAGCAGTCCTGGCTGCTATCACAAACAAGCCCTACAAAAGCAGTTCTGATGGTACAGGAAATGGGGGGGGGGCAGATTAAAAGTAACATACACGCATACATGCAGACACATACACACACATGCATACACATGCAGACACATGCATACACATACATACAGACACATGCACACGCACATACATACAGACGCACACGCACACACACATACAGACACATGCACACACACACACATACAGAGACATGCACACACACAGACATACATACAGACACATGCACACACACACACACACATGCACAGACACATGAATAAAGCCCTTTTAAAACGCATCTAGCTTCAATCACAGTATTGTACCTTTCCAACTTCCTCATTCAGCCGGGTACTGCACTGTAGGGGGAAGCAGAGAGCACAGCACACTCCCCTGCACTTTACTTTCACTTTTGAGGCTGACGGATCTTCTCACAGTGCCGATGTACAGTTCGGCAGGGGATCTGGCTCATCTGACAGCCCTGATCCCGCGGCACACTGGCTGAGAAAGGCTGGTTTAGATAACCAGGCGGGCCGTGCAAAACTGGACCGCGGGCCGCGATTGGCCCACGGGCCGGACTTTGGACATGCCTGCTCTAGGATGTGCAAAGCTGGTAGAGACATACCCAAAAAGACTTGCAGCTGTAATTTCAGTGAAAGGTGGTTCTACAAAGTATTGACTTGGGGGGGCTGAATACAAATGCATGCTACACTTTTTACATATTTGTAAAACATTTTGAAAATCATTTATCATTTTACTTTCACTTCACAATTATGTGCCACCTTGTGTTGGTCTATCACATAAAATACATTTACGTTTTTGGTTGTAACATGACAAAATGTGAAAAATCTTAAGGGGTATGAATACTTTTTCAACACTGTACAGCATTGTAGTTTTAAAAGAGCCTTCCTTTTAGCCAAAAATCAAGTGCTACATATTATTTTGTACCTCATATCTAGCCAGCAGGTGACATTTAGGCTATTTTTCACATTTTTACTGTTTATCCTTATCTCTTGTTAAAAAAAAAAAAAAAAACCTTAAAGGACTTAATAATTCAAGCTCAAGCATATACATGTAAATGAGTCATAGAAATTATTTATCCCACCTTTCTCTCCCCCTCTCTCAGAGGTTTCAATCTGAGACAGTCTGTCTCAATAGAGACAGCTAATAATGTGCCCTCTCTTCAGCTAACACATAATAGTCTAGGAATCAAGCGTCATGTATGAAAAGTGTATTTGTAAAACACATAAAACATCAGTTTAAAGACCTAAGACAAAAATAAATCTTTACTCTAAACCATTAGGGTAAGCTTATTTAGTATGCCTTGGTCACGCTAAGGCCCCTTTCACACTGGGGCAGTGGGGGCGTCGGCGGTAAAACAGCGCTATTTTTAGCGCTGTTTTACCGTCGTTTTTGCGGCGGTACTCGCCCGCTAGCAGTGCGGTTTTAACCCCCGCTGGTGGCCGAAAAAGGGTTAAAACCGCTCGCATAGCGCGGCTATAGCCACGGTATTGCTGCGGTATAGCCGCGCTACCCCATTGATTTCAATGAGCAGGAGAGGTTTAGGAGCGGTGAATACACCGCTCCTTCACCGCTCCAAAGATGCGGCTTGCAGGAGTTTTTTTCTTCTCCTGCCAGCGCACCGCTTCAGTGTGAAAGCCCTTGGGCTTTCACACTGAACAAACAGTAGAGGCTGTTTTGGGTCGGTTTGCAGGCGGTATTTTTAGCGCAATAACGCCTGCAAACCTCCCCAGTGTGAAAGGGCTCTTAAAAATGAATAAAAGAATAAAAAATAAACCACTATATCCAACTAACTTACCATTTCATACATGAAAGTCTCCATCCTGCATGCTCTGTCAATTATTAATTCTTTGCGTCGTTCCACTGCTTTCTTCCGAACCCTGGATAAAAAATATATATATAAATAAAAACACAATAAAAATAGTAACATTATCCATACCTTGTGAATCTTGCATCATTAATCCCCTTTACATATACTCATTATCGATTGTCTTACAACTGAACCAATTCCATGAAAAACACTAATCAACACAGAATACTGACTGTATTCATGACAATCTGCAGGCTGAACAATTTATTCAGCTGCACTTTCCATATGCACACAGTACTCATGCATTAAAAAAGAATGTAAAGCGGTACAACAATGTCAGAATTCTATAGGCAATTTAACCGGGCAAGTGCAGGGAAGAATTTATTTTTCTACACCAGGATGTACAGAAAATAAGGGAAAAAATGTCTGCTTTGGAAGATCGGGTTAAAGAATTAGAGGACACTTCACAGCCACTGGGCAAAGATAATAAAGAAGTGATGAAAAAAAATCAGATATCAATGCTCGAAAGCTGGACGATCTCGAAAACATTTTTCGACGCAATAATATTAGGCTGGTGGGTCTCAGAGCATTCTGAGGGAGCAAACCCCACAGAATTTGCAGAAACATGGCTATGAGAAACAATAGGGAAAGAATATCTTTATTTCTGGGTTGAAAGAGCACACAGAGTACCTAGTAGGCATTTACCAGCAGGAGCCCCCCCCAAGCCATTTCTAATAAGATTACTTAATCAACCAGAAAGATTCTATTCTCAGAAGAGCTAGATCACTGAAGGAAGTTGTTTTTAATGGAAGTAAAGTTATGTTTTTTCCTGACTTTTCTCTTGAAGTACAAAAACAGCGTGTTAAATTTTAAGAGATAAAAAAAAAACTGCAGACCCTGCAACTATCCTATTCACTGCTACAACCCCTGGCAAAAATTATGGAATCACCAGTCCCTGAGGATGTTCCTTCAGTTGTTTATTGTTGTAGAAAAAAAGCAGATCACAGAAATGGCCTAAAACTAAAGGCATTCCAAATGGTAACTTTCTGGCTTTAAGAAACACTAAAAGAAATCAAGAAAAATAATTGTGGTGACCAGTAACAGATTTATAGAACAAGCACAGGGAATAAATTATGGAATCACTCAATTCTGAGGAATTAAAAACCTGTATAGTAGTAAAGTATCCTATAAGGAGGCTGAATTGCAACTTTTTCTTAATTCTATTACGTTAACAGAACTATCTGTTAAATCAGCCTTTGACATTAGAGGAACTTCAAATCGCCTCTGCCAGTTTGCCTAATAATAAAGCCCCAGGTGCAGACGGTCTTTAAGGTTTTAGGTTTTATGGAGACTATTTGTTGTCTGAATTGTTATTATTGCTATCTCCCACCTTCCATGAATGAAGCCATTATTATAGATTTGTTAAAACCTGATAAAACTTCTAACAACCCTGAATCATATCGCCCAATTTCATTGCTCACTTCAAATGTGAAGCTATTGGCGAAAGCGTTAGCCACTAGACTGGCGAAAGTAATATCTAGGATAGTGCATATAGACCAATCTGGTTTCACCCCAAATAGATCTACTGCAGTCAATATAAGGTATTTCTTAATCTACAGATTCCGTCTGAAAACTTGGGTAATATCGCTATATTGTCGCTTGATGCAGCAAAAGCTTTTGATAGCATAGAATTGGATTTTTTATGGCATTGTTTAGAAAAATTTGGTTTTGGATCTCAGCTATAAGATGGATACAACTCCTTTATGCTGCCCAAGTGGCACAGGTAAGTCAGTCCTTCTACCTGTGGACCCCCCCTGGTGACCAGTCTGACAACTTCTGCTTTTCAAATTGCGGTAGTCTCTACATTTAAATATCTAGGTGTACAAGTCACATCACGAGTACATATGTGGAGAGGAATTTGAACCCACTATTTAACCACTTGCCCATTGGGCACTTAAACCCCCTTCCTAACCAGACCAGTTTTCAGCATTTTCCTCATTTCGGTCATAAAATTTAGCAAATTAGTAATTTTTCTTCATAAATTTTGGGCAAAATTTATACTGCTACATATCTTTGGTAAACATAACCGATGAGCACTGTAGTGGCATGGATGAGCATGAATGGGTATGGCTGGGCATGGCTGAGTATTGATGGGCATGGCTGAGCATGGATGGATGAGTCCCCGAATTGGCGCAGATCAGCGCTGTGGACAATACAGATGCAGCCCACAGCACTGCTGCACCCGATCTCTCCCCTCTGCGCTCACACTGTACCGACCGGTACAGAGAGGGGAGAGAGGAACCAGACATGACGTTGGTTAGTTTACAAGTGATCGCTCTGTCATTTGACAGAGATTACGTGGTAAACGGTCGCTGCCAGCGGCCATTTACCGTGATCCGTGAAGCGCCAGGTCCTCGGAACCTGTCGGTCACTGAAACTCATGTGTGCGTGTCCCAGGGAGCAGGCGATTCTGGGAGGGCGTCACAGTACTCCCTCCCAGAGTTATCAAGCCGCGCTGTAGCTGTCATTCGGCTATAGCGCGGTTGTTAGCTGGTTAAGCGGTTTGGGCAAGTGGGGAAAATCTGGAGTAAGCTGAATTAACAATGGGTAGAGCTAATTTGATAAAGATGATATGGATGCCACAATTATTATATTTGTTACATAATTGCCCCATATGGCTTCCACGGAAATATTTTAAACAAATAGATACCCTGTTTAGAGATCTTATTTGGAGATATAAACATCCCTGGATTAGATTGGAAATTTTGCAGTTGCCTAAGGATGGAGGAGGCTTGGCTGTTCCTAATGCCAGGTTGTATTACCTGGCGTGTCAACTCCAGTAATTGTATGGATGGAATAATATAGATTGTGAGGATCCCATACAACAAATTATATTTTCTCAATTGCCGATAGACCCACAGTGCAATAGTAGCATCCCATTTTTACAGTAAACGTGGGATATCCTACATTTTATCTAATACATATGTTGGACCATGGTCCAAATCCTGACACTCAGTATGAGGGATTTACTCAATATATGACCATATGGAAAAATTTACAATTACCTGAAGTGGCGCAAAATTTTGATTTGTGGAAAAAGTCTGGCATTTTGCTTCTTAGTCAACTTTTTGATAATGATGTTTTGCAATCATTTGATAAACTGACAGAGAAATATCAATTGTCCAATAAAACATTGGACAGCTACGGCAAGCTTTGCAGAGTCAAGCAGGGACCTTTTTATTAAAATATAACCCTTTATCAATTCTAGATTTGGCAGTAACTGTAAGACGTTCTAAACAGGGACTTCAGGAAATATATATTCATCTCTACAAATGATTTGTGAAAATTTGGCATTGGTGGTTGGTCCCCAATCTACCTGAGCGGTCAGTTGAGTATATTAATGGTACTGTGGAAAGTTAGTAAGATAGAATCTTGGAGGGCTACCCTGGAGGGTACATATGAATATATGCACCATTTAGGTGTAATAATGTGTTGGAGGGGTCTGAATAATGATTGAAATATAGTCTGGTGAACGCAAACGTGGAAGGTTGTTTTTTGGTTTTCTCTTTGGCTTTATTGTTGGGTGGGATTATGTGATAGAAATGTTTTATATGTTTTTGTTATATAATGGAAAAAATCTATAAAAAATTATTTGATTGAAAAAAAAAAAAAAAAGATGGAAAAGGATATAAACAAGATATCTAAAGCCTTGAATATGCCAGCCGGTACTGTTCAATCACTTATTAATTGGAAAATTGAGGGATTTCTTGATACCAAGCCATGGTCAGGTAGACCAAGAAAGATTGCAGCCACAAGTTCCAGAAGAGCTGTTCAGAATACAAAGAAAAACCCAAAGGAGAAATACAGGCTGCTCTGGAAAAAGACAACATGGTTATTGCAGGCTGCGTTCACACCTGAACATTTCCAGCTCATAAAACGCCTGTAAAATGCCTGAAAAACGCCCGACAAGCAAAATCCCATTAATTTCAATGGCACCTGTTCACATCTGAGCGTTTTGTCACCTGAAGCGGCACAGTGGTGCAGTGGTTAGCACTCTCACCTAGCAGTAAAAAAGGGTCGTTGGTTCGAATCCCAACCACGACACTACCTGCCTGGAGTTTGCATGTTCTCCCTGTGCCTGCGTGGGTTTCCTCCGGGTTCTCCGGTTTCCTCCCACACTCCAAAGACATGCTGGTAGGTTAATTGGCTTCTGTCCAAAATTGGCCCTAGTATATGAATGGGGACCTTGGATTGAGGGTAGGGATTGATGTGAGTGTGCGATGTTCAGGGTTAGGGACAAGGGTCAGGGTTGTAGACCCACACTCACTCAGGTTGAACTGGATGGATTGGTGTCTTTATTCAACCTTACTAACTATGTAACTATGTAACTATGAAGCAAAACACCTGAAAAACGCCTTAAGCTCAAAAAAGAACGAGCTTCTTTGGGGCATATTACAGGTATTTTTCTGCTTTTTACATTGGTGACCTGCACAAAATCGTGGCAAAAACGCGCCAAACACGCAACTTTGAAACGCAAAGGTGTGAATGCAGCCTAAAGAAGCACAATACGACAATACTTAAAGAGTATGAGCTGCATGGTCAAGTTGCCAAGAAGCCTTTACTGCACTAATGCCACAAAAAAAAAAAAAAACGGGTTACAATATGCCTGACAACACCTTAACACGCCTCACAGCTTCTGGCATACTGGAACCTGGAGTGACAAGACCAAAATAGAATAGAATAAATAGAATGGAATACCATCCCCATTGCGAACCATGGGACTTTCCAGCTTGACAATGACCTTACAGAGGAAGTAAAACCCTAATGGGTTTTACTTCCTCTTTTGCTCCCTGCAATGCCTGCAAATTAAAAGCATTATGGGCTAGTATTCATTGCATACTAGCCCATTATGTGACACCTGCAAACAAATTCATTGCTGTCCCCTGTGCAGGCTGCATCCATCTTCGCCCCTCTTCCTTCCGGGGGCCACAGACTCCGGGGCTCTGCAACTGGCTGGAGCCGCGTGATGTCACTCCCGCGCATGCACGTGGGTGCCGTCAGTAACGGCACACGCTGGGGAAAGAAACGGCACAGAGGTCCGTTCCTTCACAGCGCATGCGCCGTTTACATCATCAGCGCACTACAAGTGAAATGTGAAACTGACAACACCCCATGTCCATACACAGGGGCCCAATCCCACCATACCTGAACTATCATCATACAGCCAACTAGGGACAGGACCCTCATTACCAGACCCTGCCAGGCTGGGATCCAGTACCAGCACTCCATCAACCTCACCCTGCACCCCAGCGAGTGACAAAACCCCCCTAACCAAGGGGCCCCTATCTGCACCATTCCCCACCCCCATACCCCCTGTACAACACCACATCCCACTCCGTGTCCCGCTGCACCCCACCTATCCCACTGCCCCCCCCCCCTCACCTGGCTCCAAACTTTTTTAGCTGGCCTCTAGATTCAAAGCAAATTTGTCAAGCCCTGCTCCAAGGGGGTGTAAACTGGAGTGTGACTGGCTGGAGCCGCATGACGTCACTCCCGCACATGTACGCGGGAGCCGTCAGTAATTGGCACACGCTGGGGGAAGAAACAGCACGGAGGTCTGTTTCTTCACAGCACATGCGCCGAATACATCATCGGCGCACTACAAGTGAAATATCGCCTAAACGGCACATGTTTAGGAGATATTTCCACTACCTATAGGCAAGTGTTATTCTAGGCTTACTTATAGGTAATAGTCACTAGGGAGGGTTTACAACCACTTTAAGCACAAGGCCAAGCTGACCCTACAACTGGCTACAGCAGAAAAAGGTGAAGGTTCTGGAGTGGCCATCACAGTCTCCTGACCTTAGTATTATTGAGCCACTCTGGGGAGATTTTAAACATGCGGTTCATGCAAGATGACCAAAGACTTTGCATGACCTGGAGGCATATTGCCAAGACGAATCGACAGCTATACCACCTGCAAGAATTCAGGGCCTCATAGACCATTATTACAAAAGACTGCACACCGTCATTGATGCTAAAAAGGGCAACACACAGTATTAAGAACTAAGGGTATGCAGACTTTTGAATAGGGGTCATTTCATTTGTTTACTTGTTGCCATGTTTTGTTTATGATTGTGCAATTCTGTTATGACCTACAGTTTAATATGAATCCCATAAGAAATGAGTTTTGCTCACTCAGGTTTTCTTTAAAAATGGTACGCGCTGTATATTTTCTCCAAGGAAGGGCTCGACAATTCCCAGGTGCCGGGTTGTCACGGCACCCAGAAACCGCGGGCCCCCGTCAGCATACACTGTTTTGCACTATGCCATGCCCCACCACGTGTCCTCGGCTGGACCATTTCTCCTGCCCCATAGAGCGGAGCTCGGTACAGAACCCCGGGATCCCTGGAGTCTCCTCCATCTCTCCCTGTGTACAGAGGCCAAAAGCTCTGGTGTACACTACTCCAAGGCAAAGAACTCCCCGCCCTTTGAGAGCCAGCTCCCCAGATGACACTGCAGGCTCGTCTCTAAACACACAGTGATCCCCTCTGGGGAGCCCATGGAGCAGACGATGTGGCCTCCTGCACTGATCACCCTGTCCATACTACTTCTGCTTGAGGGTGATCAGGAGGTCATGAACAAGTGCTCCGAGGGTGGCTTGCCGCAGCGCTTAATGCCAGAGCTCGACAATGCTGCCTTCAATATGACGGCAGTGGCCTCCAATATATGCGGCTCCCCCCTGGAGGAGTACTGTATGCAGACCAGAGTCACCAAGTCCTGTCACCTGTGTGAAAGCGGATAGCCCTCCCTCCAGCACGGCACCAACTAGAACAGGGGTCTCAAAGTGCCGGCCCTCTGGCTGTTGCGAAACCACAAGTTCCATAATGCCTCTGTTTGTGGGAGTCATGCTTGTAACGGTCAGCCTTGCAATGCCTCATGGGACCTGTAGTTTCACAACAGCTGGAGGGCCACCAGTTTGAGACCCCTGGACTAGAACAACTAGGCAGACACGACGTGGTGGCAGAGCCACACTATGCTGGCCAGGATCCAGTAGCCGCACTCCATCAACCTCACCCTGCACCTTGTTGACTGACAACACCTCATGCCCATACACAGGGGCCCAATCCCACCATACCTGAACTATCATACAGCCAACTAGGGATAGGGACCCCCATTACCAGACCCTGTCAACTTTTAAACACAACTGTACATAAAGAATGAATAGATAAGTATCAGGTGGCCTTATATATAAGCAGCATTATACTACTACTACGACACTGAGTCACACAGGCTTCAAATCCTGTGTCAAAAATCACAAATTCAAAGCCTCTGATGTCAAATATGTAGCTAAATAAAGACAAAATATCATCCTCCTTCACTAACCTATAATGTTATGCAAGGTAAGAGGCCTATAATGAACGTTAACATCCTGTCCTTTTATGCATATTGGATGCACTGAAAGACCTTTATTCATCCATATCATGTAAGATTTACGGTTATAATCATACCCCAAAGTCACCAGACTGGTATCTTCGGGGATTTCTTCAGGATCTGATTCCCCTTCTTCCCCATTATTCTTCAGTCCATCAATGCTAAAAGAAAAAAATAAACATCAGGGTGTTAAAATTAATCTCAAAGCCATAAAGGGAAATATACAAATCAGAAACAGATATAGGCTTATTCATGAAAAACCTACACAAACCTGGTAGCAGCTTAATGTACAGCTGCAAAACATAAAAGTGAAAAGTGAAGTGTTTTAACTTGGAAGTTCGACATTGCTACACAAAGTTTGTGCTTTACTGTTTCTTCTCAAAATGCAATTCTATAAGTTGGATTACTCATTTAAAGGATAAGTTCACCTTTAAAAAAATAAATAAAAATAAAAGGACTTTTTTTCTAAAAAGCCTGCAGAACATTGTATCAGTGGCCAGCAGACTGCAGGTGCAATGCCCAGCTCCTGCAGACTCTCAGCATAGCTGTCTGCCCGAACCTCATATGGGCAGACATTTACTTGAGAGCAGGAAGATCGATAAACTATGAGGATGCTGACCAGTGCCCTCACAGCCCACTGAAAACTACAAGCCATCACCTGCAATGGCTGGCCGTACTTGTAGGCATTCATTCAGTTGAAACTATATGAATGATGCTGCCGTGTGGGCGGAGCCCCGCATTGCCCGTGCTGTTTTAAAAAAACTGACAGCAGGGGTGGGGAGAAGATCCCTGGCTTGCTGTCACAAAGAGGGCAGCAGAGGGGAGAGAGCTGCAGATGATGGAACATGTTACATGCCCCCCCTTAAATACAGGTGGAACATGTAACTTGTTCCAAGGTATCCTTTAAAACAGCACACTCCCAAAGTAACCAATATCTTATTTCAATAGGGGTTTCCCTTTCAGCAATATAGTCTGTTATACGATCCACCCTAGCCCGTGATTTGACAATGAAGGACAGCAGCACACTCATGAAGTTATCCTTGTGTTCCCCCTCCTGTATGAATCATTAAAATAATGAGGCATCTTAACACTAAAGCCCCTTCCACACAGGGCAGGCTCCATTGGAGTATATTGAACATTATTGTTCCAAGTTCACAGCTATCTTATATTTATACTTATCTAAATACTGCTTTATTCCAAAATCCTCTTGTTCGCTTGGCATCTCTAACAAACACACATGGGAAAGACATCTGAAAACACAGGCCAAGGTGTGGAAAGCTTAACCGCTTGCTGACTGGGCCATAGCCGAAAAACAGCTACAGCACAGTCGGATAACTCTGGGAGGGCGTACTATAACGCCCTCCCAGAATTGCGCTCCTGCGCCCCCAGGAATGTCCATGACCGCCTCCATCCACATTCATGCTCAGCTATGCTCCATCCCTGGCTCATCCATCCACATCCATGCTCCATCCCTGGTTCATCCATCCACATTAATCCCCGGCTCATTCATGCTCCATCCCTGGCTCATCCATCCACATTCATGCTCATCCATATGCTCCATCCCTGGCTCAACCATCCATATTCATGCTGATCCATGCTCCATCCCTGGTTCATCCATCCACATTCAGGCTCATCCATACTCCATCCCTTGCTCATCTGTGCCACATTAGTGCTCATCCGTGCCACCACAGTGCTCATCAGTGCCTCACAAAAGTGTAACAGGTAGTCCAATTAGATTTGAAATGTATGTCCCTAGAACACCTGATGGTGCTCCCTGCATGTTGCACCTCTGTATGTGGCCAGGCTGTGTAAAAAGTCTCACATGTGGTATCGCGTATTCAGGAGTATCAGAATGTATTTTGGGGTGTAATTTTTGCTATGTACATGCTATAATAGCTCTTATAAATGGACAACTTTGTGTTACATGTTCAAAAGACACATTACGCCTCATAGAATATATGTTTTGGTGTTAACTTTCCAAAATGGGGTCTTTTGTGGGCGTTTCCATTGTCCTGGTGCTCCAGGGCCTTCAAAAGTGTAGAAGGTAGTCTAGACATTAAAACTGCTACAGCACTGTCGGATAACTCTGGGAGGGGGTACTATAACACCCTCCCAGAATCGTGCTCCATGCCCCCGGGAATGTCCATGACTGTCGGGCTCCATTCACATTCATGCTCAGCCATGCTCCATCCCTGAAAAAAAAACAAAGCCCGAAGGCTGAAGCTGCGCTAGAAATAATGAGTGAATAACAAATATAATAGATAAAGCTGCCAGCACCTAAAAGTTTAGTATCAAACTCCAAAATAGCAAACAGGAACATGAAAGATGCAGCACTAAAAATGACATGTGGAAAAAAAAAAAAAAAAAAAAAAAAAAAAACACAACTTGATGTGAAAACAAATTGTGACCAAAGAAAACTAAGGCAGAGTCTCAAAGATGCCAGCATAGATCAATGGTGAGTAATCATATAAAAACATAATCATAATATGAAAACATATGAAAAACTTTACAAGTGAAATATATGAAGAAAAAAAGTCCCGTTAGATATCAGTCCATGAATAAACAAGAAAATGACACCCATCCATGTAGATGCAGGAAAAAGAAGGGGTATCCTCCGTGTGACTTCACACCCAAGGTGAGTAATATAATCCGCTTACCAGACTGCGATGATTGCTATCACGGCAATCTCGCCCAGCACAGAGAATTCGGTCTCCCCAAAACCAAAGACAGTACCGGAACAGCAACTAGCGGCAGATAATTCTCGGGAATATGAAACGAAAAACTTCCATAGTGCAGTATGTACAAAAATGTGATTTATTGAGAATAAAAAGAATCGCACTTACAATGTTGCAGTAGGTTAAGAGCAATGGGATATAGCATAAAAATAGGTTGCGGTGTCTCCGTCTGTTGTGCTTCCTACGTCCGTTTGTTAGCCCATACAAAAACGCAATGACGTCACATGCTCCATCCACATTCATGCTCCATCCACGGCTCATCCATCCACATTCATGCTCCATCCACGGCTCATCCATCCACATTCATGCTCCATCCACGGCTCATCCATCCACATTCATGCTCCATCCATGGCTCATCCATCCACATTCATGACATGACATCCAAGCCCGGCTAAATTTTGCAAAAACACATCTGAAGTCTCCCAAAAGCATGTGAGAAAATGTGTTATGGTCTGATGAAACCAAGGTTGAACTTTTTAGCCATAATTCTAAATGTTAGGTTAAGCACAAAAACACTGCACATCACCAAAAGAACACCATACCCACCGTGAAGCATGGTGGTGGCAACAACATGCTTTGGAGCCGTTTTTCTTCAGCTGGAACAGGGGCCTTAGTCAAGGTAGAGGGAATTATGAACAGTTCCAAATACCAATCAATATTGGCACAAAACCTTCATGCTTCTGCTAGAAAGCTGAACTTAAAGAGGAACTTCATCTTTCAGCATAACAATGACCCAAAGCATACATCCAAATCAACAAAGGAATGGCTCCACCAGAAGAAGATTAAAGTTTTGGAATGGCCCAGCCAGAGCCCAGACCTGAATCCGATTGAAAATCTGTGGGGTGATCTGAAGAGAGCTGTGCACAGGAGATGCCCTCGCAATCTGATATATTTGGAGTATTTTTGCAAAGAAGAGTGGGCAAATATTGCCAAGTCAAGATATGCCATGCTGCTAGACTCATACCCAAAAAGACTGAGTGCTGTAATAAAATCAAAAGGGGCTACAACAAAGGATTAGTTTAAGGGTGTGCACACTTACAGTGGGGATCGAAAGTTTGGGCACCCCAGGTAAAAATGTGTATTAATGTGCATAACGAAGCCAAGGAAAGATGGAAAAATCTCCAAATGGCATCAAATTACAGATTAGACATTCTTATAGTATGTCAAAAAAAGTTAGATTTTATTTCCATCATCAAAGTTTGGGCACCCTGTAGAGTTATTACCTTGTACTGCCCCCTTTGGCAAGTATCACAGCTTGTAAACGCTTTTTGTAGCCAGCCAAGAGTCTTTCAATTCTTGTTTGAGGTATCTTTGCCCATTCTTCCTTACAAAAGTCTTCCAGTTCTTTGAGATTTCTGGGCTGTCTGTCACGCACTGCTCTTTTAAGGTCTATCCATAGATTTTCAATAATGTTGAGGTCAGGAGATTGTGAAGGCCATGGCAAAACCTTCAGTTTACGCCTCTTGATGTAATCCCCTGTGGATTTTGAGGTGTGTTTAGGATCATTATCCATTTGTAGAAGCCATCCTCTCTTTAACTTCAGCTTTTTCACAGATGGCATCAAGTTACCATCCAAAATTTGCTGAAATTTTATTGAATCCATTTTTCCTTCTACTCGTGAAATGTTCCCTGTGCCTACAACCCCAAAGCATGATTGATCCACCCCCATGCTTAACAGTTGGACAGAGGTTCTTTTCATTAAATTTTGTGCCCTTTCTTCTCCAAACATACCTTTGCTCATTCAGGCCAAAAAGTTCTATTTTAACCTCATCGGTCCACAGAACTTGTTTACAAAATGCCTCGTCTATATGTTCATTTGCAAAGTTCAAACGCTGATTTTTGTGGTGAGGACGTAGAAGAGGTTTTCTTCTGATGACTCTTCCATGAAGACCACATTTGTACAAGTATCTCTTTATAGTGGAATAGTGTACCACAACTCCAGTGTCTGCCAGATCTTTCTGGAGGGATCGTGCAGTCAAACGTGGGTTTTGAATTGCTTTTCTCACAATCCTGCGAGCTGTTCTGTCTGATATTTTTCTTGGTCTTCCAGATCTTGCTTTAACTTCCACTGTTCCTGATGACTGCCATTTCTTAATTACATTCCGAACAGAGGATATTGACATCTGAAAACGCTTTGCTATCTTCTTATAGCCTTCTCCAGCTTTGTGAGCGTCAATTTTCAGTTTCAGTTTTCTAGACAACTGCTTAGAAGAACCCATGGTGCTGATTGTTGGGGCAAGGTCAGAGGAGTCTGGCCATTTAAAACCTTTGAGATTGACATTACCTGGTCTTCCCAGACGATGATTGAGAACAATCCATGACACTGGCAGGTCTCAGCTTTGCAAAGGGGGCAGTGCATGCTATAAATTCTGCAGGGTGCCCAAACCTTTGCAGACGCCATTTTTTGTTTTCCGTAATTTTGAAAGTGTAAATGATGGGAAAAAAAAAATCTAACTTTGACATATTATAAGAATGTCTAATCTATAATTTGATGCCATTTGGAGATTTTTCCATCTTTCTTTGGCTTCGTTATGCACATTAAAAAACATTTTTACCTGGGGTGCCCAAACTTTCGATCACCACTGTATGCAACCATATTATTTTAGTTTTTTATTTTTACTTTCCGCCACCTAAAAGCTTTCAGTTTGTTTTTCAACTAAGTTGTACAGTTTATAGGTCACATTAAAAAGGTGGAAAAAGTTCTGAAATGATTTATCTGTCTCATTTTTTTACATCACAGAAACCTGACATTTTAACAGTGGTGTCTGGACTTTTTATATCCACTGTATACACACACACACACACACACACACACACACACACACACACTATGGATTCAATTTTTGCATCCAAACCATATAGCTGGTTATTTATATTTCCCACCACATAGAGATATTCAAGATTAACCACTTGCCGCCCGCCATATAGCAAAATGATGTCAGCAAAGTGGTTGCGATATCCTGACCGAAGGTGGTCAGGATAACAAGCCCCTGCATGCCCCCGGGGGCATCGCAGCGATTCTTGTTGCGGCATGTCAATCTGACACACCGCAACTACGATCTAGGTAAAGAGTCTCCGACAGAGACTCTTTACCACATGATCAGCCGCGTCTGATCACGATGTAAACAGGAAGAGCCGTTTATCGGCTTTTACTCATTCATGTCTGACAGGGGCAAGTAGAGAGCAGATCAGCTGATCCTCTGACAGGGGGTGTGTGCACGGATTGTTTATCAGCGCAGCCCCCCCTCGGATGCCCACCCAGGACCCCCAGGGATGCCACCAGGGATGGCCACCACTGATGACCACCAGGGATGGCATCCCTGGTGGCCATGTGTGCCCACACATGCCAATCAGTGCCCACCAGCAATACCTGCCAGTACCTTCTAATCAGTGATGACAATCAGTGCCACCCATCAGTACCCATCTGTGCCACCTATGAGTGTCCATCATCAGTGCCACCTCATCGGTACCACCTTATCAGTGCTCATCAGTGAAGGCAAAAACGTACTTATTTACAAAATTTTATAACAGAAACAAAAGAAAAACTTTTTTTCTAAATTTTCGGTCTTTTTTTATTTGTTTAGCAAAAAATTAAAACCGCAGAGGTGATCAAATACCACAAAAGAAAGCTCTATTTGTGGGAAGAAAATGATAAAAATGTTGTTTGAGTACAGCGTAGCATGACCACGCAATTGTCATTTAAACAGCAACAACGCTGAAAGCTGGAAATTGGCTTGGGCAGGAAGGGGGGAAAGTGCCCTGTATTGAAGTGTCACTAAACCCAGGACCCTGCATTCACTATATCTGGTCTCCCACAGTACACAGAACAAGGAAATGCAATTATTTTAGTAAATATAAACTGCTAAATACCTTTTATCATCAGCAGTAAATAGCAGTCTTGTGACTTGGTTAAAGCTTGTAGGAGGAGTTTTCATACCACACTGGCTGCCCTATCAGGATGCAGGACACTTGACCCTCTGTCTGGCCCTGTGATGATCACATGCATCTCAAGAAAAAAAAAACTCTCTGGCAATACACACCAAACTGAGCATGTGCAGCCTGACTCCATAGACTGTCTTATGGAGACCTGTTTTGGAGTCAGTGGAAGAAGAGGAGGATCTGTGCATACAGGATCAAAACAGCCTTTACACAATGCGGAGGATTAACCCCTTAGGTTCCACAGTGCGTATAGCAAACATGCTTTACTGCATATACAGACTGACTTTACTGTTGTGGGTTTAGTAACACTTTAAATTGTTTTTTTTTTTGTTTTTTTTTACTTTATATATTAACTAAATTATACACCACACCTTTGAGGTTTTTATCGGATTCATCAAAAAAATAAACAGCCAACTGATTATGAAAATAATATTTAGTTGAAGCCCTAGTAGATATACAGTACTTTACCACTGGATTCACACACATTAAAGCGATTATACAGTGCCTTGAAAAAGTATTCATACCCCTCGAAATTTCCCACATTTTGTCATGTTACAACCAAAAAGCTAAATGTGTTTTATTGAGATTTTGTGTGATAGACCAACACAAAGTGGCACATAATTGTGAAGTGAAAGGAAAAAATGATGAATGGTTTAATTTTTTTTTTTACAAATAAATATTTATTAATTATATAAATATAATAAATAATAAAATAATAAAAGTGTGGCATGCATTTGTATTCAGCCCCATTTACTCTGATACCCCTAACTAAACTAAAATTTGGTGGAACAAATTGCCTTCAGAAGTCACCTAATTAGTAACTAGAGTCCATCTGTGTGTAATTTAATCTGAGTATAAATACAGCTGTTCTGTGAAGCCCTCAGGGGTTTGTTAGGAAATCATAGTGTACAAACAGCATCATAAAGGCCAAGGAACATACCAGATAGGTCGGGGATAAAGTTGTGGAGAAGTTTATAGCAGGGTTAGGTTATAAAAAAAAAAAAAAATTATATATAGATAGAGATATAAATATAGATAGATAGAGAGATAGATAGAGAGATAGATAGAGAGATAGATAGAGAGATAGATAGAGAGATAGATAGAGAGATAGATAGAGAGATAGATAGAGAGATAGATAGAGAGATAGATAGAGAGATAGATAGAGAGATTATATATATCCCAAGCTTTGAACATCTCACAGAGAACTGTTCAATCCATCATCCAAAAATGGAAAGAGTATGGCACAACTGCAAACCTACCAAGACACGGCCGTCCACCTAAACTGACAGGCTGGGCAAGGAGAGTATTAATTAGAAAAGCAGCCAAGAGGTAACTCTGGAGGAGCTGCAGAGATCCACAGCTCAGGTGGGGAGAATCTGTCCACAGGACAACTATTTGTCGTGCACTCCACAATTCTGGCCTTGATGGAAGAGTGGCAAGAAAAAAGCCATTGTTGAAAGAAAGTCATAAGCAGTCCCGTTTGCAATTTGCAAGAAGTCATGTGAGGACACTGCAAACATGTGGCAGAAGGTGATCTGGTCAGATGAGACCCCTCATATTTTTGTAAATATTTTATTCTATCTTTTCATGTGATACTGAAGAAATGACACTTTGCTACAATGTAAAGTAATGAGTGTACAGCTTGTATAACAGTGTAAATTTGCTGTCCACTCAAAATAACTCAACACACAGCTATTAATGTCTAAACCGCTGGCAACAAAAGTGAGTACACTCCTAAGTGAAAATGTCCAAATTGGGCCCATTAGCCATTTTCCCTCCCCTGTGTCATGTGACTTATCAGTGTTACAAGGTGTCAGGTGTGAATGGGGAGCAGGTGTGTTAAATTTGGCATTATCGCTCTCACTCGCTTATACTGGTCACTAGAAGTTCAATATGGCACCTCATGGCAAAGAATTCTCTAAGGATGTGAAAAAAAATGTTGCTATACATAAAAATGGCCTAGGCTATAAGAAGATTGCCAAGAACCTGAAATTGAGCTGCAGCATGGTGGCCAAGACCATACAACGGTTTAACAGGACAGGTTCCACTCAGAACAGGCCTCGCCATGGTCGACCAAAGAAGTTGAGTGCACATGCTCAGTGTCATATTCGTCCCCACATATATACAGGAGGGACGGAAAGTATTCAGACCCCCTTACATCTTTTACTCTTTGTTATATTGCAGCCATTTGCTAAAATCATTTAAGTTAATTTTTTTCCTCATTAATGTACACACAGCACCCCATATTGACAGAAAAAAAAAACAGAATTGTTGACATTTTTGCAGATTTATTAAAAAAGAAAAACTGAAATATCACATGGTCCTAAGTACAGGGGGTCCCCGGGTTACAAACAAGTTAGGGACTGTAGGTTTGTTCTTAGGTTGAATCTGTAAGTCAGAACAGGTACATTTTTTAAGTGTAGCTCCAGCCAAAAAAAATATTTTTAAGCTCTTTGGATAGCATAGGGAAGGGTTCTCACCCCTGTAACATTTGTTTTGCTATGTGTGCCCCTGTTTAGAAGATTTTACCTCACTTTCTGTCCCAATGACAATTGGATTTCGAAAATTTTGGGTTGTTGTGGAAACAAGCCTTGGTGATAAAGCATCGGTGGAGGTACCTTTTCCCCATTATAGCTCTTACAGGAGTGAATTTACCTTCCTAGGGGTAGATTTCCTCTCACTTCCTGTTGTCTCCCTCTGTTTGTAAGTAGGAGTTGTTTGTAAGGCGGATGTTTGTAACTAGGGGACCCCCTGTATTCAGACCCTTTGCTGTGACACTCATATATTTAACTCAGGTGCTGTCCATTTCTTCTGATCATCCTTGAGTCCAGCTGTGTTTGATTATACTGATTGGACTTTATTGGGAAAGCCACACACCTGTCTATATAAGACCATACAGCTCACAGTGCATGCCAAAGCAAATGAGAATCATGAGGTCAAAGGAACTGCCTGAAGAGCTCAGACAGAATTGTGGTAAGGCACAGATCTGGCCAAGGTTACAAAAAAATTTCTGCTGCACTTAAGGTTCCTAAGAGCACAGTGGCCTCCATAATTCTTAAATGGAAGACAGTTGGGACGACCAGAACCCTTCCTAGAGCTGGCCGTCTGGCCAAACTGAGCTATCGGGGGAGAAGAGCCATGGTGAGAGAGGTAAAGAAGAACCCAAAGATCACTGTGGCTGAGCTACAGAGATGCTGTCAGGAGATGGGAGAAAGTCAACCATCACTGCAGCCCCCCCACCAGTCGGGGCTTTATGGCAGAGTGGCCCGATGGAAGCCTCTCCTCAGGGCAAGACACATGAAAGCCCGCATGGAGTTAGCTAAAAAAAACCACCTGAAGGACTCCAAGATGGTGAGAAATAAGATTCTTTGGTCTGATGAGACCAAGGTAGAACTTTTTGGCCTTAATTTTAAGTGGTATGTGTGGAGAAAACCAGGCACTGCTCATTACCTGTCCAATACAGTCCCGACAGTGAAGCATGGTGGTGGCAGCATCATGCTGTGGGGGTGTTTTTTCAGCTGCAGGGACAGGACGACTGGTTGCAATCGAGGGAAAGATGAATGCAGCCAAGTACAGGGATATCCTGGACAAAAACCTTCTCCAGAGTGCTCAGGACCTCAGACTTGGCTGAAGGTTTACCTTCCAACAAGACAATGACCTAAGCACACAGCTAAAATAACGAAGGAGTGGCTTCACAACAACTCAGTGACTGTTCTTGAAAGGCCCAGCCAGAGCCCTGACTTAAACCCAATTGAGCATCTCTGGAGAGACCTAAAAATGACTGTCCACCAACATTTACCATCCAACCTGACAGAACTGGAGAGGATCTGCAAGGAGGAATGGCAGAGGATCCCCAAATCCAGGTGTGAAAAACTTGTTGCATCTTTCCCAAAAAGACTCATGGCTGTATTAGATCAAAAGGGTGCTTCTACTAAATACTGAGCAAAGGGTCTGAATACTAAGGACCATGTGAAATTTCAGCTTTTTTTTTTTAATAAATCTGCAAAAATGTCAATAATTCTGTGTTTTTCTGTCAATATGGGGTGCTGTGTGTACATTAATGAGGAAAAAAAAATGAACTTACCGTATTTATCGGCATATAACACACACTTTTTTCCCCTGAAAATCAGGGGAAAATCGTGGGTGCGTGTTATAGGCCGATCCCCGAAAATTTTGTGTGATCGGAGCGATCGCGGCAATAGCCGCCGACATACACAGCCGTGTGTAAATTCAAATATGGCGCCGAGACTGCAGGGACTCGGCAGAGCCGAGATACACATACCCGAGAGTCCTTGGCTTTTCTTGGCGCCGCTTACAGTCCCGCCCAGTCCCGCCATTGGACCTGTGTGATGTCCATGATAGGGCGGGACTAAGCGGCGCCAAGAAAAGCCGAGGACTTTCGGGTATGTGTATCTCGGCTCCGCCAAGTCCCTGCAGTCTCTGCGCCATATTTGAATTTACACACGGCTGTGTATGTCGGCAGGGATCGTGGCGATCACACAAGGCTGCACTGGGGCAAGGCTGCACTGACAAGGCTGCAATGGACACTGGGGCAAGGCTGCACTGACAAGGCTGCAGATGGACACCGATAACGCTGCATTGATGGGCATTTTAATGTTTTTTTTTTATTTTTTTTTATTTAAGTTTTTCTTCCTTAAAATTTCCTCCTAAACTTGGGGTGCGTGTTATACGCTGATAAATACGGTAAATGATTTTAGCAAATGGCTGCAATATAACAAAGAGTGAAAAATTTAAGGGGGTCTGAATACTTTCCGTCCCCACTATAATATATATATATATATATTTTTTTTTTTTTTTTTTTCATTCAATCATACTCAGTTCCTCCCTCCACTCTGAGCAGAGAGCCAGGACTGTCAGTCAGCATCTCTCTGCTCTGCCCCTCCAGCACACACTGGAGCGCTGGGCTGTGGAGGGGACAGGAGGGGGTGGCTCAGGCTCTCAGTGGCATGCTGACAGGCTGAGCCAGCTGCTTTCCCTTGCCTGAACCGGCTGAGTGATATCAGAAGACAGCGGGTTTTAGCCCACTGTTAGCTAAACACAAGTCACAGGAGTGCAGAATGAACTGCACTCCTGTGATCCATAGAAGTACAGCCAAAATAGATTTGGCTATACTTCTCCTTTAAACCCAAAAGAAAAAATTACATTGTATCTTACCAATTCTTAGATGTGATAGTTGCATTACTTTCTTTTTTAGGCTTTCTTTCCTTTATTTCATTTTCTTTTGGTGATTCAGGCAGTAAGTCTGTTTTTCAAAAGAACAACCCTTTCTTGCAAGCGTATATTACAGGGATAAGACAAACTATTTCATGTAAAGGAGGAAAACACTGTTTGCAATAACTGTTTATAATGTATTTGCTGGAGTCTGCCTTCAATATGTTAGATATACTAGCAGGTTTAGATACACTAACACTGGCCTCCCCCAAGGCTGACAGTGCTGCTGTCCAAATATGCCCCCTGTGCTCATTCATCCAGAGTTTAGGCAGCCTAATACAGGAAGCACGATAACGGCTCACCAGATGACAAGAGAAGGAAAACATAACCAAACCAATACGCTTCAAGTTTGACCCACTGTGCAAAATAAATGCACACAGTTATCTGTCAACAAAATTGATTAATTGCCATGAACCGAATGCCTTAACAGGCATTGAAGTGCAGCTACACCCTTTGATATCTTATGTAGGCCAACATCTGTAAGTCTGAATGGATGTGCAAGGTTCACTCTGCAGCACTGGGAATGCTAAAAGCTAAATATTTTACAAGGCAGAAGCATACAGATGATAATTTATTATGAATGTGCAGCATGCTGTTATGTTGTTCTTTGAAAATCCTTTTTATACAAATTGGCTCTCATATCAAAAGTCTGCTAAGAGAACTACAGCCTTGTTTCCCATAGCAACAAGTTTCTCATGTCATTTTTACAGTTTAAAAAAAATAAACAAACTTAAAGTGATTGCAAACCGATACATATATCCAATGAAGTTACTAGTCTCAGATGAAACAGAGATGAAACAAATCCTACATAAGTTGTACCTGTTTATCTGCATCTCTCTCCGCTATATCCGTTCAAAGTGTCGAATTTATAGAGATTGTCCGAGCTTTCAGAAAGCAGGGGGTGGGAAGCTGAAGTTAAACTCTGCAGAGCTTAGTGAGGAGAGCTCTGAGAGCTGTTTGAAGGGAAGGGACACACCACCCTTCACACAGAACAAAGGAACAGAGCTGAGGCTGACAATCACAGGCTGTATGCTGGCGCTCCCTTTTCATCACCCTTTTTTTCTCTTGGTGTCAGAAAAACTGTCAGAAGCGACTCCTGCAAATTGCAGAGGTATGAGGCAGCAGAGAGAAATTACGCTTAGTACTCTGGATAGAGACAAGCACACACTATAGAAGGATATGCTTTACTCATATTTAATGTCAGAGGTATACAACCACTTTAAGCTGATTGGTTGCTATAGCCAATAATACATTTTTACTGCTGTATACAGACGATCAAGTCTAACCCATAATAATCGACATAAATAAAAAAGGTGTGAAATTCTTGTATTATAAACGAGCAAAATTGAGTCATTTGTAATTAAAACTATCCATATCCGAGCCACAGTTTTTCTAGTGCATTTTAAACAAACAGGAACTAAGAGGGATAATTATAGCACAATGAATCTGACATTTGGCAAATATTCTCTGCAGACAAATCTTCCAGGTGTATGTGTTTTAAATAGCACTGCTTGAGTCTCCGCCACTATTTTCACAGTAACGGCCCATTCATACTAGAAGCTAAATGTGAATCGCACAGGAACGCTGTGTGCTTGCTGCGTGATTCACATGCAGTTCTGTGCAGTGCGATTTCAGCCCATTCATTTTGAATGAACTGAAATCGCCCCACGACGCACTACTTTTTGAAACGCACGGCGACCACATTGCATGGTACTTTTGTAACATGTCAATCAGCTGTCAGTCAGCATCTCTCCTGCTCTGCTCCTCCACGTTCATTGGAGTGCTGAGCTGTGGAGGGGTGGGGAGCAGCCCTCTCATCGGCTCGCTGAGAGGCTGAGACTGTCATCAGTCCAGGCACCTGGCGGATCCAGACTTTTGAAGAAGCCCAGCCAAATGAGCCCAGGCTGGACTTCTCCTTTAACTTGGTCACAGCAAGTCGCAAGGGCAGTGCGATTGGAATGCGGTGCAGAAAGATGCACAGGAGTGTGGCTTGCCCGCACTGCATTCTAGTGTGAATGTGCCCTTAAAAAGGTGATTAAAGTTGACCTTCACACTCCTGAGAGAATTTGGGCCCTTCCTCCACTATAAAAACCTCAGCCTAGGTGAGAACGACATATCCCTTCTACCGCAGTCTCCTGGGATATCCCCCATTACATCAGGCTGAACTCAGGTTGTGACATTTCTACAGCGGATCACAGCAGGATAAGCTGTGTGAGTATCTGAATTAAGGACAGGCCAACCTAACATGAATGGGAGGGATCTCTATCAGTGAAGTGTTTAATGGTGATATATACAAGTCTATAGAGGTGCTGTAGAGTGTAAAAAAAAAAAAAAAAACAGAACAAAAAAGCCAAACAAAAACCTAGCCGTATCTCGGCTCTAACTATACACTATGCAGGCCCTAACTACCAAGCTGAGCAAGCCTACCACTTGTCAGTTTCCACATAAACTGCTTAACAGCTTTTTACCAACCTTTTTTCTCTCACAGACCAGCGTTGTCTGTTTCCCAGGCAGAGAGCAAAGGCTGTCTGCTCAGGTGAGCCTAAATTAGCCTGGGGAAGAGGACCAAGATCCGAACTGGATCATGGATCAGAGATCCCTGAACATATATGAGAGGAGCCTGGGAGATGTATAAACGCTGAACACGACACTTCTTGGCTCTCTCTGGGACGCTCTGCTAATAAATACATTATATTATAATCACATATATTACACATATACACCAAAATGGTTAAAGCTGCACCCTAAACAGAAATAAAAACCACAGAATAATGCAACTAGGTCTCCATTAAAAATAATTAGTGTATTTTTAGATGCAGCTACGGTAGTAATAAGGTCTGGTTCACACTAGTGCAATTCTGCAGCTACTTTGTGCATCCAGGTATATGAATACAATTTTTATTATTATTATTATGATCAAAAAGAAAACTGTCACAAAATAGTAAATAGTTTTTTTCATTTAGCTGTACATTTCTTGCTATTACTATAACCTAACATCAAAGAACAACCTAAAATACATTCTCCTGTCCCTGCTGAACCCAGCAATACAACATATGTGTAGATCTGTTTGTTATCTGTGGTACATACTACCATTTATTTATTTTTCTATATTTTTTTTTATTCTACGCAAAATACATTAACCTGACCTTTGGTCCCAACTCTTAACCCTAACCTAGATCAACCCTGATCTACAAACATACTTTTTTTTTGCACACATTTTTCTTCTCCATAAGGAGGATGCAATGCATCTTTTTTTCCATTCAGGAATAAAGGGAAAAAAAAAAAAAAAACAGTAACTGATCACTGTGATAGCCAAAGACTATCACAGCAATCTGGTGATCAAGAAATGACTTCCTGAACATTAGTACGGATCCTGGGCTCTTGGTGAAAGCCTGGCACCTGTGCTGGATGTGTGCTGTGCAGCTCACTCCCAGCAAAAACACATGAATGCATATATGCGGCCCCACAGAAGACCAGCTTCTGTGAAGCCTCATATGTGTGCACGCAGTGAGAAGAGTTAACAACCAGCATCCAGTTTCCTTCCTCTAACAAAAAAAATGCAGTGGTATCAAATGCAACCAAGTCGCACTACATAATCACACTGAAAATTGGATCAAATCACAGCTGCATTAGTGTGAACCTAGCCAAAATACACGTGTTTAACTTTAAAAATCTACTTTTGGTATTCCCCTGTGCAACAGAACATTATTCTACCAAGTGCCAACCCTTGTCAGATGAGCAACTTGGCCACCAATCACTGACAGAATGTCAAAACTTTAGCTTAAAGAAGAATTCTGCTTGAAGCTGAAAATATTGCTCTGTTGCTGTTACCTCACCACTGACTGAAAATAAGCAGGCACGCCGAGCAGCATCAGTGACTTCCTTTAGCGATTACGCAAGTTGAAATTTTGGAGAAGTGAAGCCAAGATTGAATCATCCAGCTATCATAGCTCTAAACATTACAGAAACTCTTTAAGGCAAAGCTGTTAGTTGATCTTTATTCTCAGGCTTAACGCACACAGGCTTATAAAAATAATCAACATTTTTTTTCTGCCAGAATTTAACAGAAAAACGCCTCTAATGTTACAATATGTATGCTCGTATGGCATTGTGTTTGAGCGTAAATGCATTCTACTTGTAAGAATATTAATTTATTCTGCCCATTGGAATAAATTTACGTGCATACACGTGCATTTACACACTTTTCAACCTTTAAATACGTCTGTGAATGCCTATGTGTGCATGGCCACATAAGCTAACAAAGGTGCTTTTACAGGTATAAAAAAAAAAAAAAAAAAATTCTGAATGCCAATATAAGCAGCTTTTTACGCTCTGTGCACATGAGGCCTTAGAGCAGAATTAAAAGGGGTTGTAAAGGTAATTAATTTTTTTTTTTAAAATAACAAACATGTTATACTTACCTTCACTGTGCAGCTCGTTCTGCACAGAGTGGCCCCGAACCTGGTCTTCTGGGGTCCCTCGGCGGCTGTTTCAGCTCCTCCCCGCAAGCATTAACCACCTTAATGCGAGCTCCCGCATGGTGGTGAGTGCTTGCGGGCGCGCTACCGTGATACAGCCGGCGGCTATAGCCGCTCGCTGTATCACTCGGCCCCGCCCCCCGGCGCGCCGCGTCATCGGATGTGATTGACAGCAGCGCGAGCCAATGGCTGCGCTGCTTTCAATCCATCCACTGCAGCCAATCAGCGACCAGGCTGAGCTGCAATGAAGATGACGAGAACGAGCAGCGAAGATTCGAGGCGTCAGGTAAGTAAAACGGGGGGGCTGGGGGCGGCGGTATTGTCAAAAGTTTTTTCACCTTAATGCATAGAATGCATTAAGGTGAAAAAATTTTTACCTTTATAACCCCTTTAAGACCTCTGATCCTTTACAGCCAAGGAAGTTACCATCTTAGGGCTCTTTCACACGGGGCGGATCAGTGATGATCCGCCCCGTGAACACCCGCTTGCTCAGCGGGGATCGCTCCGCCGATCCCCGCTGAGCAGGAAGATGACAGGTCCGTCGCTGCCTGTCAGAGCGCCGCTCTCCCCTATGGGGGATCAGATGATGATGGACTGTAGAGTCCGTCGTCACCCGATCCGATCATGGATGGAAAAGTAGGGTTTTCCTCCGTTACACTTTTTCGGATCGGAGCAGGCCGGATGTCAGCGGACATGTCACCGATGACATTCGAAGCTCCATAGGGATACATGTATGTCCGTTTTTCATCCGAAAACGGAAGGATGAAAAACAGACATACGGATAGTCCGTGTGAAAGAGCCCTTTGTCTCTGTTTGATATGCAGTTGCACGTGTGATTAGTTTCTATGCCAGCCATTTTTTGGCTTGACAGTTTGGTTGAGAGCAAAAGAAGCTCTGGCAGTTATCTATCATGGCATGCCCTTGAATGTAACTGTTTTGGGAAATCAATGGGTTTAGTTCCACTTTAGAAAGTTTATAAAGGATTTTTTTTTATTAAAATAATAAAACATCTTATACTTACCTGTTCTGTTCAATGGCATTGCACAGAGCAGCCCCAAACCTACTCTTCTTGGGTCCCCTGCCAGGGCTCTCTGCTCTTCCTCTTTGGTGCCTGCCACTATTGCAAACCGCTTGCTATGGGAGCAGACGTGCAGGCTTAATCCCTTGTCAGGCTGTGTGCATCCATAGACACACACACACACACAATGTGGCTCAGCCCACCTCCCGTTCCCCCCTCACAGCTTTTGACTGACAGCAGCAGGAGCCAATGGCTTCTGCTGCTGCCAGAGTCCCAGTGAGTAGAGGGAGATGAGATGCAGCCGGGCACAGCGTTAGATAGAATGAGGGCTAGTATTTAGGGAGGTGGGGGAGCATAGCATGGTCGTAAAAATGTTTTACCTTAATGCAGGGAATACATTAAGAAAGGTAAAAAACATTTAGCTTTAGAATCACTTTAAGTCATCCATGCAATGAAAAACTTCGAATAAAATAGATCAATGGCCTCAGTCTCTCTCGCCCAATAGAACAATTTTTAGGACATTAGAAAACTACCCTGGCAGTGGGGCTTTCCCTACGCTGCAAAGGTTAAATGCTCTGTTTTATTTAGAGTACCTTTAAAAAAATACTTTTATTTACCTTATCCCTTGCACCCCGACACCTGGCACTTTCTGCTTTCCTCTGATGTTCCAGGTTGTGGACAGGCCCTAGGTGTCCTCATGTTCAATGCAGGAATGTTGGACCTGCAATGTACATGACAAATGTCAAAGTGTGGTTGACTGCACCGAAAAGAAGCAATTTAAGGTACTCTAGTTTAAAAAAAAAAAGAAGAGTATTTCAATTTCTCATTCACACTCTCACTGTCAAACTTGCATTTGTATATGCATTAATAAACAAATCATAAAACCCTCTTTGTGCTATAGTGCTACAAAACTGGTGTCTATATCTCTGCTATAAATGTCAACAAAGAAAACTATTATTATATATGAAGATTGGCCAATACCCCCAAACATAAGCCCAGCACCCAATATACTAATTAAAAAGGTATCCATCAGAAACTTAAAGACAAGATAAAAGGTAAAACAGAAACGACTACTTTATTACATAAGTTTCCAAATTTAAACATTAGGGATGGGTTTTATGTTCGGGTCGAACATGAGTTCGCCCGTTCGCCGAATAGCGAACAATTTGGGGTGTTTGCGGCAAATTCGATAGCCGCGGAACACCCTTTAAAAGTCTATGGGAGAAATCAAAAGTGCTAATTTTAAAGGCTTATATGCAAGTTATTGTCATAAAAAGTGTTTGGGGACCTGGGTCCTGCCCCAGGGGACATGAATCAATGCAAAAAAAAAAAAAAGTTTCAAAAACGGCCATTTTTTCGGGAGCAGTGATTTTAATAATGCTTAAAGTGAAACAATAAGAGTGCAATATTCCTTTAAATTTCGTACCGGGGGGGTGTCTATAGTATGCCTGTAAAGTGGCGCATTTTTTCCTGTGTTTAGAATAGTCTGACAGCAAAATGACATTTCTAAAGGAAAAAAAGTCATTTAAAACTACTCGCTGCTATAATGAATTGTCAGTCCGGCAATACACATAAAAGTTCATTGATAAAAACGGAATGGGATTCCCCCACAAGGGAACCTCGAACCAAAATTAAAAAAAAAAAAAAAAAAAATGCGTGGGGTTCCCCCTAAATTCCATACCAGGCCCATCATCTCTTTTAAAACTGAGGGTGGGGCCACACTGTGTCACTGCCGGGTGACCCCCCCTCTGACGCACAGGGATATCCCTATGGTTTCCCCCGTAGCGTTAGAGGGGCGGGGTCACCGGCGGCGTCACCGCGTGGCCACGTCCACAGTTGTAAAAAAGCTGTCACCTGTGAGGATGCGTCATATGGAGTGTGCCTCCGATGGAGGCAGATGATTTTTTTTTTTTTTTTTTTTTTTTTTTTTCGGTCCATCCGCGGAGGTGAATGGACTACGTGGGACAGTTTTATTTTTTAATAAAGAACTTCTCCAAGGTGTGTTTTTTTTTACCCGTTACCATTTCAAACAGGTGGGGGGCCGAGATCTGGGAGTCCCCTTGTTAAAGGGGGCTTCCAGATTCCGATAAGCCCCCCCGCCTGCAGACCCTCATAACCACCAGGCAAGGGTTGTGGGGATGAGGCCCTTCTCCCAATCAATATGGGGACAAGGTGCTTTGGGGGGGCTACCCCAAAGCACCCTCCCAATGTTGAGGGCATGTGGCCTGGTACGGTTCAGGAGGGGGGGCGCTTTCTCGTCCCCCCCTCTTTTCCTGCAGCCTGCCAGGTTACGTGCTCGGATAAGGGTCTGGTATGGATTTTTGGGGGGACCCCACGCCATTTTTTTTTTAATTTTGGCGGGGTTCCCCTTAATATCCACACCAGACCTGAAGGGCCTGGTATGGAATTTAGGGGGACCCCCACGCATTTTTTTTTTTTTTTAATTCTGGTTCGGGGTTCCCCTGTGGGGGAATCCCATGCTGTTTTTATCAATGAACTTTTATGTGTATTGCCGGACCGAGAATTCATTATAGCCGCGAGTAGTTTTAAATGACTTTTTTCCTTTAGAAATGTCATTTTGCTGTCAGACTGTTCTAAACACGGGAAACATGCGCCACTTTACAGGCATACTATAGACACCCCCCCAGGTATGCAATTTAAAGGAATATTACACTTTTGTTTCACTTTAAGCATTATCAAAATAACCGCTCCAAAAAAAACGGCCGTTTTAAAAACTTTTTTTTGCATTGATATGTCCCCTTGGGCAGGACCCAGGTCCCCAAATACTTTAAGACAATACCATGCATATAAGCCTTTAAAATTAGCACTTTTGATTTCTCATGTTCGTGTCCCATAGACTTTTAATGGTGTTCGCACAAATTTTTTGCCTGTTCGCATGTTCTGGTGCGAAACGAATGGGGGGGGTGTTCGGCCCATCCCTATTAAACATCCAGCAAAAGTTTATAATTAGTATTCAAATCACATTCAGAAAAATAAAACCTGTGGAGGATGAATCAGTTCCCCCACATCCTAGTGTAAAGCAGAGGGTCCTCATGAGTGTACTTAAATATAGCTTCACCACGTGTCAATCCGTAAACAGCCTAAAAAAATCCACTGGTTCCACCAACCACCAAAAAGAATCCATTCCGCCCTCACCGGATTTCAGAGCCTGTTTCAAAAGAAAGGCAAAGAAGCTTAATATATTTGCTTCACCTGGCTCACAGCTCTCTGATCTCAGTCTCTTTCCCTCAGAGGGTTAAAGTGGATGTAAACCCACTCTCATCATTTCTAAATTACTTCCATAGTGCTTATCTATAAGGATCCTTACCAGGGGTGGACTGACCGGTCGGTCCATTCGGCCATGGTCCGAGGGCCTGGCCAGGGAAGGGGGCCCGCCAGCTCTACCTGTTACAACTCTCAGGGCTCCCGGGGGCCACTGGTGAACATCTTTCTGGGCCCCAGTGCTGCCTCAGAGTGTTTCATACTGACGCGAACGCGCGGAACCCAGCTAGCCTGTGATTGGCCAAACGGGGTCATGTGCAGACAGCCGACATGGGTGTCTGTGACTGGCCCCTGGCGGAGCTGGTCACATGTGGAGGTGGGGCTGGCCTGTGTATGATCCAGGCCGCCTGGTTCTGGAGTCCCACCTCGCTGCCTGGTGCGCTGTGTGTCTCCTGAGGTCTCTCATCTGCCCCCCAATCCACCCCCCCATACCCCCCCTCTCTCTGGGTCAGCCCCCTTCTGTGTCAGCCACAGCAAGGTGCACAGTGCCAGCCACCAACCCGCAGCAGAGTGCACCATGCCAGCCAGCCATCCACCCATCGACCCACAGCAGGAGACACTGAGCCAGCCGCACACTGACCCACAGCAGGGGACACTGTCATCCAGCCACCCACCCACTGACCCACAGCAGGGAACCAGCTAACCACATCAGTGGCTGGCACTGTGCCAGCCATCCACAGCAGGGAGCCAGCCAGCCACCCATAGCAGGAGCTAGCCAGTCACAGCAGTGTGCACCTGGCCAGCCATCCAACAACCCACAGCAGGGAGCCAGCGAGGACGCGGGAGCCAGCCAGCCAGCGAGGACGCGGGAGCCAGCCAGCCAGCGAGGACGCGGGAGCCAGCCAGCGAGGATGCGGGAGCCAGCCAGCCACAGAACCCATAGTTCAGGTAGGAGGAGGAGGAGACCCCCAGCCAGGTTCCATTAGAGACTCTGTTGTAGTCTCTAATGGGAATGCAGACTGTCTAATGGACACGGTTAGAGAGAGACCCCCCTCCAGGTCCCATTATACTCCTTTGTAGTCTCTAATGGGGCCTGCAGGGGGGTTTCTCTCTAACAGAGCCTCGCTAATGGCCACTGAGAGGGCCTCTGTTAAAAAATGTCCCCTTCAGGTCCCATTAGAGACTACAATGGGACCCGGAGGGGGGGTCTCTCTCTGAGAGACCTTCTATAGGGCCTCAGAGAGACCCACCTCCAGGTCCTATTAGAGTTGCTTCACCTTCTGTATTTTGTTTATTGTTGAATGTGAAGAAATTGTGTGAGGATCCCAGGGAAACAAAAACTCTTAAACCCCTTTCACACTGGGGCTGCTCCGCGTTAGTAGTAAAGAGCCATTCGTTTTAGCTGCGCTTTTTGGCCACTAGCGGGCGCTTCTAACCCCAAAGATGGGGTTAAAAGCACCAGTGCTGTGGTGCTTTGGAAGTGCTGCCCATTCATTTCAGCACTCCCAACCCGCCCCAAAGATGCTGCTTGCAGGATATTTCCTAACGTCCCGCAAGCGCACCGCCCCAGTGTGAAAAAGTCACACTGAAATGAACAGGAGGCGGTTTTCAGGCATTATTTAGAGGCTATTTCTAGTGCTAAAATGCCTGAAAACCGCCTCAGTGTGAAAGGGCTCTTAAGGGGAGTATCTCTGTATTTGAATGCATTTATACACTTTTTAATATGTTTTTCGATTAGATTAAAGTGTGTGTTTATGTGATAGATATATATATATATATATAGCTATATCTATAGATCTATATATATATCTATAGATATATCTATATATATATATATATATATATATATATATATATATATATATATATATATATATATATATATATATATATATCTATATCTATATCTATATCTATATCTCTAGTATTTGCTTTTATTCAATTTGTGCAAAATGTAGGGGCGGGGCACGGGCGAGGCCTGACAGGGGGCCCTTGATTTCTTTGGTCCGGGGGCCCTGAGTGTTGTCAGTCTGCCCCTGATCCTTACCTGTCAAAATATCTCCCCTTTAGCTGTCTGCAATACTCCGGATTCTGTGGGCGGGTCTGTTGTCCAGGGCTCGGTGGGCGGAGTCGTGATGTCAGCAGACTCCCCACCCACCTTTACACTCCCCTTGGCCAGGCATCGGTATTTCTTACACTGAACTTCTGCTGGACTCGTGGATTATGCCCCATGATCACTAACATCCAGTCAAACCCCAGGAAAGTCACCACATGACTTCAGCATGCCCAACCATGCCAAGGTGTAAAGCAGCTAATCCTGGGAGAACTGGAGAAGAAAGGAGGGGGGGATGTTAAGTACACAGAATGCCTCTCTCACACTGTGCATGAGATAAGGAAATCACCTGTCACTCACAGCAAGGGGGGAAGAAACTGACACATATTTCTCTGTGCATCCATTTTTATCTTACTGAAAAAAAAAGATAAAATGATTGCTCAGAGCTGGATTAACTCTTCGAGGAAAGACTGGGCACAGATGAAATGACATCCTCTGCTGTAACAGATATGAGTCTTAATAAAAGTAAAAAAAAAAAAAAAAAAAATTGGGGTTTACATCCACTTTAAATCGGTGAAAGCAAGTCCCCAAAAAGAAAAAAGCTTATATAGTGTAAAATCATCCAAGGTTTTTTTTTCTTTTAAATACCAATTCTACTCACATAAACAGAGGTAACATGGCTAAACAAGCAAAGGCTTATAGGGAAAACAGTGTACAGCGTCGACACACACTCCCAGCACCGCTGGCCAGCCGCTCACAGCTGCTCTGTGTTTGTCTCACCATGCCTTGATCTCCCTCTTCCGCTCTAGACTATCGATGTGCCTCTGATGCGTTGTTGCCTTAGCAACTTTATCAAGAGTTACTTCCTTCTTTCTTTGGGCTTTTATGTGAACTGCAATGTGTTTGCATGTGTTTGTATGCATTTGCAGTGCGGCAAAAAGGCAACATGTTGTACTTTTTTTTGCACTGCAATGATGTGAACTATGCTCGCAGGATAGCTAAGATTTTGGACTCAATTCAATTGGAATGCATTCAAAAATGCCTCCAACTGTAGCGGTTGTAAACTTTAAAATATTTTATATATTTTATTTCCTAGGATGCAAAAACAGATGGCATTTTTTCCCTTTTGTTTTTCTCTGCGTCAGCTCCATGTCACAATCAGGAGACAAGTAGCAGTAGAGAGTTTCCCAACAACCAATCAGGAAAAGTATACAAGTGGGTCATGACACGGGGTCACCTCAGGCATAGGGTCTAAGCACTAACTTTTTTTTTCCCCAAGAAAAAAACTTGTATTGGTTACATACAGCCCAAAAGAACATATCCAACCACATATACTGTACATTATACAAAAACAAAGCAGAATTGCAGCGACAGTGCCTGCCAAATGTTAACATTGAAAAATCAACACAAATATATAGTGCAACGGAAATGCACATCCTCATCAGCATCATTCCCAGGTTGAGTTCAAACTATATACAGTGGATATAAAAAGTCTACACACCCCTGTTAAAATGTTATCTTTCTGTGATGTAAAAAAAAAAATGAGACAAAGATAAATCATTTCAGAACTTTTTCCACCTTTAACCACTTAAGGACCAGCCTCGTTTTGAGATTTTGGCGTTTACATGTTTAAAAAAAATTGGGTTTTTTTGCTAGAAAAAGAACCCCCAAACATATATATTTTTTTTCTAACACCCTAGAGTATAAAATGGCGGTCATTGCAATACTTCTACTTTCACACCGTATTTGTGCAGCGGTCTTACAAGCGCACTTTTTTTGGGGGAAAATGCACTTTTTTTAATAAAAAAAATAAGACAACAGTAAAGTTAGCCAAAAAAACGACGTTTAAAAAAATTCTACAGGTTGCATGTTTTGAGTTACAGAGGAGGTCTAGGACTAGAATTATTGCTCTTGCTCTATCGATTGTGGCGATACCTCACATGTCTGGTTTGACCACCGTTTTCATATACGGGCGCCACTCACGTATGTGTTCGCTTCTGCGTGCGAGCTCGTGGGGACGGGGCATTTAAAAAAAAAAAAAAAAAAATTTATTTATTTTACTTGATTTTATTTATTTTTACACTGTTTTTTTTTTTGTTTTTTTGTTTTTAAATTGGGTCACTTTTATCCCTATTACAAGAAATGTAAACATCCCTTGTAATAGAAAAAAACATGACAGGTCCTCTTAAATATGAGATCTGGGGTCAAAAAGTCCTCAGATCTCATATTTGGACTTAAATGCAAAAAGAAAAAGAAAAAATGTTGTCATTTGAAAAAATGACAACAGAAAAATGTGCCTTTAAGACATATGGGCGGAAGTGACATTTGGACGTCGCTTCCGCCCTGCTATGGTATGGAGACGGGTGGGGGCCCATCTTCCCCTCACTCATCTTCATACACAGCAAGGGGAATGACACAAACACCTCCGCCGCTGCCGATGGCTCCGGTAAGCGGCAGAGGGCAACGGATCGCAGCGGGAGGGGGGGCCCTCTCCCGCCACCGATAAAAGTGATCTTGCAGCGAATCAGCCGCAGAGACCACTTTTATCTTGTAGCTGACCGCCGGCCGAACACGGGGATACCAGGGTTATGGCAGCTAGCTGCTGCCATAACAACGATATCTGTCCCCAAAGTAGGGACGTACATCGGCGTGCGGCAGTCGGCAAGCAGTTACCTATAAACTATACAAAACAAACAGAAACCTTTTGGGGGGGGGGGGGGGGTGTAAAAATGAAAAACTAAAATAATGTGTTTGCATAAGTGTGCACACCCTCTTATAACTGGGGATGCAACTGTGTTCAGAATTAAACAATCACATTCAAACGCATGTTAAATAGGAGTTAGTACACACTTACCATCATTTAAAGTGTCTCCGATTAACTCTAAATAAAGTGTCTGGGCTATGGGGCAGAGTGGCAATACGGAAGCCTTCTTGTACAAAGAAAAACATCCAAGCCCAGCTAAATTTTGCAAAAACACATCTGAAGTCTCCCAAAAGCATGTGGGAAAATGTGTTATGGTCTGATGAAACCAAGGTTGAACTTTTTGGCCATAATTCCAAAATATATGTTTGGCCCAAAAACAACACTGCACATCACCAAAAGGACACCATACCCACAGTGAAGCATGGTGGTGGCAGCATCATGCTTTGGGGTCGTTTTTCTTCAGCTGGAACAGGGGCCTTAGTCAAGGTAGAGGGAATTAGGAACAGTTCCAAATACCAGTCAATAATGGCACAAAACCTTCAGGCTTCTGCTAGAAAGCTGAACATGAAGAAGAACTTTATCTTTCAGCTTGACAACGACCCAAAGCATACATCCAAATCAACAAAGGAATGGCTTCACCAGAAAGAGATTAAAGTTTTGGAATGGAGCCCAGACCTGAATCCGATTGAAAATCTGTGGGGTGATTTGCGGCCGGGTTCACACTGATCTGACATGACAGTTGTACCACTTTGGATCCGACTTTGCCCTGAGATTTGAAGTCCGACTTCAATGAACAGAGATCCGACTTTGATCCCTGACAATACCAGACACTGTGTCTGGTATGAATCTTTAGGGGGAACGCCACACCAAAAAAAAAAAAAAAAAAAAAACGGCATGGGTTCCCCCTCATGGAGCATACCAGGCACTACGTTCCGGCATGGATTTTAAAGGGAACCCACCTAAGCTGAAAAAACGGAGCGGAAGTCCCCCCCAAAATCCACACCAAACCCTTATCCAAGCACACAGCCGGCAGGCCACAAAAGGGGGTGGGAACGAGCGAGTGCCCCCCATAAACCGTACTGGTCCACATGCCCTCAACATGGGGGGTGCTTTGGGGCAGGGGGAGGCCCTGCACCCCGCCTCCCCAAAGCACCTTGCCCCCATGTTGATGAGGACAGGTGCCTCTCCCCGACAACCCTGGCTGTTGGTTGTCGGGGTCTGCGGGCGAGGGGGCTTATCGGAATCTGGAAGCCCCCTTTAACAAGACTTCAGAAAAGGATACATCCTCAGAAAAGGATACATCCTCTTCTCCCCTCCCCGGCAGAGGAGCCGGGGAGGGGAGAAGAGATCGGAAGAGACAACAGGACTGCTTAAAAAGTTACTTTAAAAACATGTGTTTTGGGTGGAACACCACTTTAAGTGGTTAAACTGATCTCATTTACAGAACGAAGTGCTTCTAGGCATTTCTCAAGCCTTTGAAATTGTTTTGTATCCATCTCCTGACTTCTGCCTGTCCACAACTTTATCCTGGAGACAGGGTCTTGGCACCCATTGTTGATTGTTTGCTTCAGTTGCATTACCAGTGACTGAAATGCTCCAGGAAAGATCTTTTCATGCTGAGCTAATCAAAATTACCACAGCTGATCACAGTTGAAAGTCAAATGGCTTTGTGTGCCATTCAGGTGAATAGCCACACCTGATTGAGTTTACAAGTCATTTTTAGGAGGGGGGTGATCCTTTTCCAACTCAGCGACTGTTTTTGGATTTATTTTTATGACATGTAGGTGTAATATATATCACTTGGATGATAGAAGTTGTACTGAGTAAATACAGCTGGGTAAAAAAAAAAAAAAAAAACCTGTCTTCATTGTAGGCTGCAAAGCAACAAAAAACTTGATTATTTTAATAGATTCATTTATATACCCACTATATCCATTAGCATAAAAAGGGAAACAAACTCTGGCTGCTTGTTTAGGAGCATTTTTAGCAAATACAGAAAATTTCTGTTGATCATGCCAGAAATGCGGCATCCTTGTCACTTCTTCTTTATGGTCCTGAAGAAAGCACACACATCTAGCTTTCTTGTGTAAACTACTAGTCTTATCAGTCCACCCTGTAATGGGTGATGAACAAAGTCAGTGTATTTTAAATGAAATTATGGGCTTGATAGGAAGGTGCACCAATATTCATCATCCCCATTTTATTATACTGGACCTCTACTTTCAGAAAATGTATAACATTTGGGGGTTTTAAGTAATCTTCAGGCCTAAAATGTACATTTTAAAGTGGACCTTCCATCTTTCAGGTAATACAACCAAGATCCATCAGACCCTTCCCCCTTTCAGAGATCATGTTACAGGCAGTGAAAGCCATTAAAGAAATGTTTTCAATGGAGGAGGAGGAGGAAGGATAAAAAAAAAAAAAAAAAAAAAAAAAAATTTAAATGGCTTCAACAGTAAAAGGGTTAAACGAGAAATCTGATTGGTTGATGCAAGCACCAGCTCCTCTTTGAGGACCAGTTCACACAGAACATGTTGAGAGAAACCCGTTAGCAAGACCTCATTTGGAATATGCAGTTCAGTTTTGGGCACCAGTTCTCAAAAAGGATATCAGGGAACTGAAGAAAGTGCAGAGAAGGGCAAACAAACTGATAAGAGGCATGGAGGAGCTCAGCTACGAAGAAAGATTAGAGGAACTGTAGTCCCTCTTGAGAGGAGGAGATTAAGGGGGGATATGATCAACACGTACTAATACATAAGGGGTCCATATAGTGAACTTGGTGTTGAGTTATTCACTTTAAGGTCATCACAGAGGACAGGAGGGCACTCTTTACGTCTAGAGGAAAAAATATCTAATCTTCAAATACGGAAAGGTTTCTTCACAGTAAGAGCTGTGGAATCACAGTAAAATGTGGAATCGACTCACTCAAGAGCTGGTTCTGACCATCTCAGTAGATTGCTTCAAAACCACTTCTGGACTACCCACCGTGGATATACCGATGTTAGGGCAGCAGATAGCTGCCATAACCCCTGTATTTTTATTCACGACTGGCAGTCCTCTTTCACATAAAAGTGGTCTCAGTGGCGGATTCGCCACAAGATCACTTTTATGCGCAGCAGGAGGGGTGCCACCCCCACCCCTCGGGATTCTCCACCGCTTACTGGAGCCGTTGGAAGCGGCGGAAACGATCCAATTGCCGGGATGGATGGCCAGGAAGTCGAGTTTGGGCATGAGGACACCCACTTGACTACATGCCCTTGGGAGGACCGGAGCGACGTCAAACATCTCTTCAGCCTTAAAAGGGACAATTTTTTTTTTTTTTTTTTTTACTGAAAAGTGTAGTTGTGAGATCTGAGGTCTTTTTACCCCAGATATCACATTAAAGAGGCCCTGTCGTGCTTTTTTCAATTACAAGGGATTTTTACATTTCTTGTAATAGGAATAAAAGCGATTTTAAAAGGGACAGTGTAAAAATTCAAAACAAATTTTTTAAAGCGTCCCTTCCCTCCGAGCTCACGCTCAGAAGCGAACGCATACGCAAGTCGCACCCACATATGTAAATGGTGTTCAAACCACACAAGTGAGGTATCGCTGCGATCATAGAGTGAAAGCAAGAATTCTAGCCCAAGACCTCGTCTGCAACTCAAAACTGGTAACCTGTAGAAATTTTTAAACGTTGCCATTGGAGATTTTTATGTGCAAAAGTTTGTCGCCATTCCACGAGCGGGCGCAATTTTGAAGCATGAAATGTTAGGTATCAATTTACTCGGTGCAACATTATCTCTTTGACATCATAGAAAAAAATTGGGCTAACTTAATTGTGGTCTTATTTTTTAAATTCCAAAAAGTGTATTTTTTTCCACAAAAAAAATTGCGTTTGTAAGACCGCTGCGCAAATACAGTGTGACGAAGTATTGCAACTATCTCCATTTTATCCTCTAGGGTGTCTGCTAGAAAAAAAAAAAGTTAGTTAGGTACCTGCTAACTCTTTTTCTAAGAAGTCTTCCAGGACAGCATCCGAGAGATAGGCTCCTCTTCCCTAAAACAGGAAACACGTTAGTCCACCATTATAAATTTCACAGCCTTACCTGCGTGCCTCAGTTGTATTTAAGTACCGAAGGAATTCCCAGTAAGTTCAAAAGCTCCCCCGCTGTACCTGGTATTTATCATTTCAAGGGTGGGAACTAGTGCTGCCCTGGAAAACTTCTTAGAAAAAGAGTTACCAGGTACCTAACTCTGTTTTCTCAAATCGTCTTCCAAGGCAGCATCTGAGAGGATGTATCAAGCAATACTTACTAGGGTGGGGATAGAGACTGGAGCACCTTGCGACCAAATGCCTGGTCTTGGTCAGACAGCTGGCTTATACCGTAGTGCTTTGCGAAGGTACTAAAGCTTGACCATGTCGCTGCCCTGCAGATCTGCTCCGGAGTTGCCCCTGCTTTCTCTGCGACCCGAGGTTGCCCAAGCTCTGGTTGTGTGCGCTCTGATTCCGCTTGGCGGAGTGAGGTCCTGTGCCTCATAAGTCGTCTGTATGGCCATTCTTATCCATCTGCTGATGGTATTCTTGGAAGCCTGTTTCCCTTTGTTGACTCTTGCATAAAGGACGAAAAGGGAGGTCGTTCTTCGCAAATCCTTTGTTCTTTCGAGATATGTTATGATCGTGTTTCTTACATCTAGCTTGTTGAAAGTGTCTCTTTTTCTACTGTCCATAGTTTTTGGAAGAGAAGGTATGACGATATTTTGGGTTCTATGGAACGTTGAAGAGACCTTGGGTAGAAAGGCCGGATCTGGAGAGAAAATTATTTTGTCTAAATGTATTAGGCAGTATGGTTCCATTATAGACAGAGCTTGGATTTCGCTCACTCTTCTGGCAGACACTAGGGCCAGAAGGAGTGCAGTCTTCAAAGTGAGGCTTTTGTCTGAACTTTTTTCCATGGGTTCAAATGGAGGGGACAGAAAGCCCTTAAGTACTGTGGCCATGTCCCAAGTTGGAGTTCTATGAATTTTGGCTGGTCTAGCTCTTTTAAGCGATATTAGGAATCGCTTTATCAGCGGATCCTCTGCTAATCTGGTATCCATGACCGAGGAGAGCGCTGCAACTTGTACCTTCAATGTAGCTGGATAGATGTTTTTATCTGCACCATCTTGTAGGAAATCCAAAATTGTTGGGATTATCCCCCTGTTGGAGATCGGTTTGTTTATGTTCCAGGAGATAAACTTTTTCCCAACTTTCTCATAGATAGCCCTAGTTACCGGCTTCCTGCTGTTTAATATGGTATT
Source organism: Aquarana catesbeiana (assembly GCF_042186555.1). NCBI lineage: Eukaryota > Metazoa > Chordata > Amphibia > Anura > Ranidae > Aquarana > Aquarana catesbeiana. The sequence continues at coordinate 421,596,830 of NC_133324.1, read as the reverse complement.
GATCACTTTGTCTGACAGCCCTTTGTTCTGAAGCCTTACCCTTTCAGTAACCAAGCCGAAAGCTTCAGGATCTTGTGATTCGGGTGATTGACTGGGCCCTGTGACAGCAGATCCGGCCGGTCCATCAGTGTCAGCTGAGGTTGTATGCTGAGGTTTTTCAAGTGGCTGAACCATGCTCTCTGGGGCCAGTGCGGAGCTATTAGTATCACCGTTGTTTTCTCTGCCTTGATTTTTTGAATCACCTTTGGGATTATGGCAGTTGGAGGGAACGCATAACACAGTTGCCATCCCCAGCTTTGGTTGAAAGCATCTACCCCGCTGTTGCCATCTGTGGGGTCCAGGGAGAAAAATATTGATGATTTTGCATTTGCTTTGGAAGCGAATAGATCTACCTCGGGTACTCCCCATTTTTGCGTGATTTGAGCGAAGGTTGTTTGGTTCAGTGACTATTCTGTCTGTCTTATGGTCTTCCGGCTCAGGAAGTCTGCCAGCGTATTGTCTGTTCCTTTCAGATGAATGCCTGATATTGATTTATGTTCGATTCTGCCCATAGTAGGATCGTCTCCGTCAGTTTCATCAAGTTTCAGGACTTTGTACCACCTTGTCTGTTTAGATATGCCACAGTCGTGACGCTGTCTGATTGCACCTTTACGTCTTTCCCCCGTAATGCTGGCTTGAACGCTTTTAATGCTTCCCCCACAGCTTTTAGCTCTCTCAAGTTTGAGGAGGCTTGGGACCATTTGGATGTCCATCTCTCTTGTGAGCAGAGCCCCTCCATGTGGGCCCCCCAGCCTAGGGTGCTGGCATCGGTGGTGATCCTGACTGGATCGTATTGAGCCCATCTGCGTCCTTCGATGTATCGAAGTGGATTGAGCCACCATTGGAGTGTTTGCTTAACTGTGGTTGGAACAGAAATGGATTTGTCTAGGGATGAGTGCCTGCCATCCCACTGAGACAGAATGTAGTTCTGTAGAGGTCTCACGTGAATCTGTGCCCAGGTGATGGCTGGAATGGAAGACGTCATAGGTCCTAGTATGGTCATTCCTTGTCTCACTGTTATGGCATTGGTCCCTAAAAGGGAGGTTATTGCCTGTGTGATTTTTTCTCTTTTCTTCTGTTAGAAAGATTTTTGATAGTCTGGAGTCCAGCACATATCCCAAATATACCACTCTCTGGCTTGGGGTCATTCTCTGCATTCACTATCCATCCCAGGTTTTGCAGATAGGACATACTGGTGCGCAGATTGTTCTCTAGGATTTCTGCCGAGTCCGCAAAGAACAGTAGGTCGCCTAAGTAGGGTATTATTCAAATACCTTGCTGTCTTAGACCTTTTAATGCTTCCGCCATTATCTTTGAGAAGATTCTTGGTGCTGAAGAGATGCCAAAAGGGAGAGCTGCGTATTGCAGGTGTAAAGTAGTTGCTGGCCCTTGTATTGCGAACCTCAGGAATTTTTGATGATCCTCCCTTATGGGGACATGTAGGTAGGCATCCTGTAGGTCTAGCGTCGCCATGAATGTCTCCTGTGGTAGGATGTTCCTGATCGAGTAAATAGACTCGATTCTGAATTTCTTGTATTTTATCCCTCGGTTGAGAGGTTTGAGGTTCAGTATGAGTCTTAACTTGCCTGACGCTTTCTTTTTTGCGAATATATGGGAGTAGAAGCCCCTTTGTTCCTCTTGAGGTACATGGCGAATCACCTTTTGATCCAGTAGGTTTTGCAGGGATTCTAAGAAGGCCTTTGCTCGATCGTTGTCCCTTGGCAACATGGTTGCTAGGTACTTGGTTGGGGGGCGGGTGGAGAATTCTATTGCGTAGCCGTCCGCTATGGTGCGCAAAATGAACTTGTTTTTTGTTGCCTTCTCCCATTGTCGGGAAAAGGCCCCAAGTCTGCCCCCCACCTGGTGACAGTCATTGTTTTTTGTTCTTTTGGTTAGGAGGCTTGAGGATGAATTCACCCTTGCCTTTTTTGTTTTGCTGTCCCCAGCGTTTTTTTGCCCCCGGTTTGTTGAATTTTTTTTAATTGCCGAAAGGGCACCTTCCCTTGCTTCTTTTTGTTTTGGGAAAACCCTTGTTTTTTGCTGCGGTCCTGTCTAGGACTGTTTCTAGTTCAGGCCCGAAAAGTAGGTCTCCAGAGAATGGAATCCCGCATAATCTGTTCTTGGAAGAAATGTCCCCTCCCCAAGACTTCAGCCACAGGGCTCTACGGGCTGAGTTGAGCAGAGCTGTGGCCCTTGAAGATATCCAGACAGTTTCAGCTGAGGCATCAGCTAGAAAAGCTGCTGCTCTGGTTAGTGTAGGGATGGTTTTTATTAATTCCTCTCTGGGTGTGTCATTCTCCAGCAGTTCTTGGAGCTGGGTTAACCAGATTAGTAAAGTCTGGGCTGTGCAGGTGGAAGCTATTGCCGGATTCAGGTTTGCGGCCCCTGCCTCCCAGGCCCTCTTTAGGAGGGCTTCTATTTTTTTATCCATGGGGTCGCTCAGGATACCTGCGTCATCAAAAGCCAAGTCAGATTTATATTTGTGACTTTCGCCAGAGAGGCATCCACTTTGGGGCATTGGACCCAGGTTTTGGTGTGTGTCTATGCAAACGGCATCTGCGTTTGACCGTGGCTGGTATAAAGAGTTTTTTCTCTGGGTCTTCCCATTCTTTTTTGACTATGTCTTTTAGGGTTTGGTGTACAGGGAATGTTCTGGGTTTTCTGGGTTGTAGCCCTTTGTACATCTTGTCATGTATTGTAAGCTCTGCGGTTTTCTGTTCTTTAATGCCTAGCGTGTCAGCTATGGCTTTAAGAAGACTGTCCGTATCCTCTGAGGGGAATAGGTTGCCCTCTGCCGTGTCATCTTCCTCCTCAGAGTCTGAGCAAATTCCATCCTCCGATTCAGCTTGTTCAGATTCATCTGAATCCTCTTCCTGCTCTGCCTGTTCCCTGTTACCTGCAGGAACGCATGTTCCGCTGGTAGATGGGATACTGGTCTGACCGATTCTTGATGGCGCTTCCAATTTATCAATAACTGAGCATAGTGGCGCCATGGTGCTCTGAATTTCCTTCTTGAAAGGGTTGAGTAGATCTTTCAAGTACCCCTGCGATTCTTTAGCCACCATCTTGTCTATACATTTTTGACATAGGGGTTTTTTCCATTCAGGGGAAAGCCGGTGGCTGCATGAAGCACGTTTTGCCTTTCGCTTTCCTTTCCTCAGGGGTCTTTGCCTAAAATTAAACACAGTAAAAAAGGTCCCCGTGAGGTAGGCGGTCAAAAACCGCCTGTAAGTAGGCAGTTTTATAGTAAGGTTAAGACAGAGATAACTCCTGAGTATTCTGGCTTACCTTGGAGCTGTCCTGGCTTGCAGGGTCTATAAGGCAGGGTGGAGAAGCGTCAGACATGGTCAGCCACCAGGATCCTCTGCTTAGAGGGCCCTTTTTAACTGCTTCCTGCTTAAGCTCCGGCCCCGCCCCCAGCTGACCCCGTGCAGGTTGGTGGATATACCTGCACATGCCGCTGCCGTTGGTATTCTCCTACCCAGGTGTACCAACTAATAGGGAGGGAGATACTCTGAATGTAAATAATATTGCCTTTTTTTTTTTTAAATTCCCGCCGCCGGAAGTCCCGAGTGTCCCGCTTTACCCCTTCCCGGAGATGGGCTTCGGGAAAATGGCCGCCACCAGGAACCAGAAATGCATCCCACAGGGCTGGAGCCATCTTGGTACACCCTGTAGAGCCTCCATGAGGAGAGGCTCGTACAGCGGTGTGCAGAGGACGCCATCCGCAGCAGGAAGCGGGCTGGCGGGCGAGCACAGACACACCAGGGACAATAGGGGAAGAAAATGAAGTTAAAACATGACCTACCCCACCGACACGGCCCTGTGGCGGGGGTTGTTAAGATACCATCCCCCTCCCTGGTACACATATGGAGGGCTGGAGGAGATCCCCAGACTTGACAAAAAAAGTGCGGCAGGCCCGAGTGCAGCAGCATGGGGGGGATGACAGTGCCTCCTTGCAGCCTGGGGGGATGATTGCAGACTCCTCAGTAGGGGTGAAACCTCAGGCAGAGCAATACTGCTCACGTTTTGCTGCTCCTGCTCTCCCTCCCAAGGCCCACCGGGCTGTATGGGATGCTGGCAGGGGGTCTCCTGCAACAAGCACAGAGACAAAAGTAAAAATAACAAACATTTCTTGCAGCTCCTGTGGGTCGAAAAAATATATAACGTTTGGGGGTTCCAAGTTATTTTCTAGCACAAAATAAACACAGATTTTAACTTGAAAACAACAAGTGTCAGAAATAGGCTCCGTCCTTAAGTGGTTAAAAAAGGCCTGGATTCTTTCCTAAATGTACATAATATAACAGGGTACTAACATTTATAGGTAAAGTTGATCCAGTGAAAATCGAATTTCCTCTCGGGAGACCAGGAAGGAATTTTTTTTCCCCTGCTATAGCAAATTGGATCACGCTTTGCTGGGGTTTTTCGTCTTCCTCTGGATAAACTGTGGGAAGGATTGTGCATATGGGATTGTATGATTTTTTTTTTTTTTTTTTATTAGTTGAACTTGTGTCTTTTTTCAACCTATGTAAATGCGTTCAAAATGCACTGCCGTTGCAATCTGCAGCGGGTATCAATATTAATTTAACCACTTCCGGACCGCCGCACGACGATGTACGTCCAAACTTTGAAGGGGTATATCGTTGCAATGGCAGCAGCTAGCTGCCATAACCCCGGTATCCCTGTTTTCGTGCAGCGGTTGGCTGATAAAAGTGGTCCCTGCGGCGGATTCGCCGCGAGATCACTTTTAATCGGTGGCGGGAGAGGGCCCCCCCCTCCCGCCGCGATCCGGTGCTCTCCGCCGCTTACCGGAGCCGTCGGTAGCGGCGGAGGCAATCACATCTGTCTCCATCCTGTGCCTGGAGACGAGTGAGGCTAAGATGGCGCCCACTCGTCTCCATGACACTGCTGGGCGGAAGCGACATCAAAACGTCACTTCCGCCCACGCCTCTTAAAGGCATATTTTTTTAAATGTCATTTTTTTTAAATGACTTTTTTTTTTTTTCCATTTTAGTGTAAATATGAGATCTGAGGTCTTTTTGACCCCAGATCTCATATTTAAGAGATCCTGTCTTTTTTCTATTACAAGGGATGTTTACATTCCTTGTAATAGGAATAAAAGTGACACCATTTTTTTTTTTTTTTTTTAAACAGTGTAAAAAAAAAAAAATGTAAAATAAATAAAAAAAAAAAAAAAATTTTAAAAACCCCCCGTCCCGTCGAGCTCGCGCGCAGAAGCGAACGCATACGCGAGTAGCGCCTGCATATGAAAATGGTGGTCAAACCACACATGTGAGGTATCGCTGCAATCGTTAGAGCGAGAGCAATGATTCTAGCCCTAGACCTCCTCTGTAACGCAAAACATGCAACCTGTAGAATTTTTTAAACGTCGCCTATGGAGATTTTTGAGGGTAAAAGTTTGACACCATTCCACGAGCGGGCGCAATTTTGAAGCGTGACATGTTGGGTATCAATTTACTTGGCGTAACATTATATTTCACAATATAAAAAAAATTTGGCTAACTTTACTGTTGTCTTTTTTTTATTCCAGAAAGTGAATTTGTTCCAAAAAAAGTGCACTTATAAGAACGCTGCGCAAATACGGTGCAAAAAAAAGTATTGCAACAACCGCCATTTTATTCTCTAGGGTGTTAGAAAAAAAAAACATATATAATGTTTGGGGGTTCTAAGTAATTTTCTAGCAAAAAAACTGTTTTAAACATGTAAACACCTAAAATCCAAAACGAGGCTGGTCCTTAAGTGGTTAATGACGTCCCAAAGGCAAGTCGTGAATACAATGTGTTAACCCGCACTCACTGGGTTGCATGATACAGAAGTATGGTCCATAGTACAGTTGTACTGAGTTTCCAAAAGCAGTGCATGCAATACTTTTGGTGTGCAATTGCACCACATGGCACTACATTTAAATCACACAGGAACGCACAACGCGTTCTTATGCGATTCCAGTGTGAACCGACCCTCAGGACTCGTGCAAATGGGTGTAAAAACAAACAAAAAACTGTTTTTAGATCTCTTTTTACACTTGCATTGCTCTCCAGGTATCAATCTGTATTTAAATCGCTCTCCACAGCATCTGACAGGTGTATTGCTTCCCGTTTTACCCCTAAATGCCAGATTACCCCATCGTACCACCGCTGACTTGAATGGCTTGTGTTTGGAGGGCAGTAGTGCTGCGACAGGGTAGAATTCCTTCTGTGACTGCAAAGCAGAGCATCACAGCATGTGTACACCTCCTGCCGCTGCCCTTCCAGCTAAAAGGAAGAGGGGGCAGATGAGAGGCGGTAAAGGTGCAGTTCAGCTGCATGATTTTACAGCCTCCCAACTGCTGGTGTAAATGAACCTTCAGCCTTGGTTCACACTTGTGCGATGCAGACACTGCATGTGACTCCTGTGCGTATCACATGCGAATGCAGTGTGATTCCTGTGCGTATCACATGCGATATCTGTGAGGTGTGATTAGAGCCATACATTTTATAAGGCTCAAACCGCACCAAAATGGTGCAGGACCCTTTTTTTCCCACACCTGAATCGCATCACATGGGTGTGGCAATCACACTGCGCTTTGTGATCTGAATCAGGGTGTTGTTAATATAAGATCGACACCTGTAGCAGATCACTTGGACGCCGTGCAATTGCAATGCAATGCGGGAGACGCATAGGATTCGCTGCGTTTCCCACATTGCATAAGTGTGAACCAGGGCTCAGAGATGCCTTTTTTTTTTTTTTTTTTATACCTCTGACCGCAGCTGCATGTTAGCGAATGTGCCCATGCAGGTGTTTAAAAGCAACTGCCCCAAACCTGGGTTAAGTTGAAGAGCTTCTATGCTTTATACACGTAAATGCATTCTTGCAGCTAGAATTAATGTTATAGCCAATAGAATACATTTACATGCAAACGCACATATTTACGCACCAAAACCTGCACGATTTTTCAGCCAGCAACTAGCAGAAAGATCCAACCTACAATACAGTGTGCCATGTGCATGAGGCCTTCCAGCAAGCAGCAATTGTGGTGTACCAGTGCAGACAGCCTGCCAGTAAAGAAGAAGGGATGGTAACCTGCACAGCAGTCTGAGCTCTGCAGCTGTATCCACAGGACAGCCCAGCTCCACAGCCAGCTCAGCATCTTCCACCTCCTGCGAGCTCTCCTCTGCCAGGCTCAGGTCACACTCAGTCAGGCTGCCCCTCCACAGCGCCCCCAACGAGCCCACGTGAATCTTCCGTGTGGTCACATGTGTCACTTCAAACACCGGGACGTTCTCCACTACCTCCTCCGCCATACTGCACACACGGTCGGCCCCGCTGCCTGCCGGAGATTGTAGTCACTGACGCCTCATTTCCCACAATCCACTTCACTGCTTACGTCTAATGCACCTGTTCTGTGGTATCCCTACTTTGGACGAGTGCAGGGTGCAGCAAGATGGCGGCGATGAAACGTCACTTCCGTGACAAATTCTGACGGGTACCCTAATCTGACGAAACACCGAAAATTCCAATTTGCCCAGAACTCCAACACATCACTTCCGGTCGAAAATCCCGACGGGTTGCAGTTAGTGCGCATGCGCGATGGAGTTTTCGGCAGGACACCAGGATGTCCCTTGCTAACCACTTCGCACCCAGGCCAATTCTGTCATTTCTCTCCTACACGTAAAATTCAGCATTTTTTTTGCTACAAAATTACATAGAACCCACAAACATTATATATGTTTTTTTAGCAAAGACCCTAGAGAATACAATGGCGATCGTTGCAACTTTTTATCTTGCACGGTATTTGCGCAGCAATTTTTTGAACACTTTTTTTTTGGGGAAAAAAAAAACTGTTTCATGCTTTAAAAAAAAAAACAAAAAAAACATTAAAGTTAGCCCAATTTTTTTGCATAATGTGAAAGATTAAGTTACGCCGAGTAAATATATACCTAACATGTCACGCTTCAAAATTGCACACACTCGTGGAATGGCGCCAAACTTCAGTACTTAAAAGTCCCCATAGGCAACGCTTTTAATTTTTTTACTGGTTACATGTTTTGAGTTACAGAGGAGGTCTAGGGCTAGAATTATTGCTCTCGCTCTAACGTTCTTGGCGATACCTCACGTATGTGGTTTGAACACCGTTTTCATATGCGGGCAGGACTTACATATGCATTGGCTTCTGCGTGCAAGCTCACGGGAACAAGGGGCGCTTTAATTTTTTATTTTTTTGTTAATTTGAATTTTATTATTTTAGTTTGACACTTTAAAAAAAAATTTGATCACTTTTATTCCTATTACAAGGAATGTAAACAATGTATTGTAATGTAATAGGAATATGGCACAATCGGTCCTTTTTACAGTGAGAGGCTGGGAAGCCTAGGAAAAAAAAAAAACGGCTTCCCAGCTGTGGCGGCGCCATTTTTTTTAATGCAGAGGTCGGGCGTGACGTCATAACATTGCGTCGGGCTTCTGAACAATCATAGAGACTCCGGCAACCATCTGGTCTGCCAGAAATCTCTATGATCACCATGCGGGGCCGGCAGGTCCGTTCATCCGACTCACTGATGGAAGCAGTGAGTCGGTAGAAGCACAGGAGGGGTGTCCCCTCCCGCCGCCCATAAGAACGATCAAGCGGGGGAACAGCCGCTATGATCGTTCTTATGGTGCAAAGAATCGCCGGCTGAAAAAGCCGATATCTGAATGATGATGTCTGCAGCTGCAGGCATCATTCAGATATCCCCCTACAAAGTCAAGGACGTCCCCGGATGCCCTCCTGGCACGAAGTGGTTAATATAGTACCACTATGGGCTGGCCAATACTTCAGTTGTTAGCGTTTTCTTTACTATTAATAGTGATAATGTTTGTATGGCATGCTGTTACTTAACCACTTGCCTACCAGGCACTTACACCCTATTCCTCCCCAGGCCATTTTTCAGCTTTCAGCGCTGTCGCACTTTGAATGACAATTGCGCGGTCGTGCTACACTGTACCCAAATTATGTTTTCATGTTTTTTCATTTTCTTCACACAAATAGAGCTTTCTTTTGGTGGTATTTAATCACTGCTGGGTTTTTTTATTTTTTTACTAAAAAAAAAAAAAGACCAAACTTTTTTTTTCATTTTTTTTTTTTACTTAGTTTCTGATAGTAAATTTTGTAATTTTGTAAATCATTTTTCTCTTTCACTGATGTGCGCTGATGAGGTGGTACTGATAGGCTAAACTAGTGGACATTGATGAGGTAGCACTGATGAGGAGTCACTAATATGCCACAGTTATCGGCACTAATAGGTGGCACTGATGGGCACTAATAGGTGGTGCTAATGGGCATTGATGGGTGGCACTGATGGGCATTGATCGACAGCAGTGATGGGCATTGATGGGCAGCACTGATAGCCAGCACTGACTGGCATCGCTAATGGGCACTAATTGGTGGCACTTGTGGGCACTGATTGCTGCCACTGGTGGGCACTGATTGCTGCCACTGGTGGGCACTGATTGGTGACACAGTTGACGCTATATTGTAATCAGGGCACTGATGATCGGTGCCCTGATTACATGTGTAGATGTCCCCCTGTGTGGAGATGCCGCTGATCGGCTCTCCTTGCCACACACTCTGTCAGTGTGAGGCGGGAGCCCCAATTACCGGAATCTCTGTGTTTGCATGTGAGCGGCTGTGATTGGACACAGCCGATCACATGCTTAAAGAGCCGCGGACGTGGCTCTTTACAGAGATCGGGTTTGCGCTGTGTCCTAGAAATACGGCTAGGCCGCTCTGGTACACCGTCATATGACGTCGTCCCAGAACGAGAGCCGCACCACCCCACCGTCATTTGACGGTGGGCGGGCGGCAACTAGTTAAAGAACAGAAAGGGATAAGCATAATGTACTATAAAAACAAAAACTCAGTCCAAACAGGCACTTCATAACTGCCAACTGTATGACATTGGCTAAGTTTAGTCCAAATTTTCCTCATGGGCCTGTGCATAGCTCCCAACTGTCCCTGATCCCTCCCACTTTCCTCCTCATTTGTCCCTCATTTTGGTCTGATCTATATAGTTGTATATAAAATGCACTTTTTATCCTTCAAAAAGTGTTTTCCAGCAATAAACCTTCCATCCTATTTCTAAATTGCTGCATTTGTAAATTTCAAAAGCCAGTTTAACCTCTTGTCGACCGCCCCACGTATATTTACTGCGGGGTGGCAGCTCCTGTGTGCTGAATCACGTACAGGTACATGATTCTGCACTTCTGGGTCTGGGGCGCCGGGAACCCGTTCCCGCTGTGATTGGACACAACGGGAGCCAATCAGCGGGTCCGGCGGACGTGATGTCTGCCAGGACCCACCGATCGTTCAAGGCAGAACGGCAATCTGCCTATGTAAGCAAGGCAGATTGCCGTTCTGTGACAAGGGAAGGCAGTGATCTTGTGTTTCTGCTAAGCAGGAACACGGATCTCTGCCTTCCCACAGTACAAGCACCTCCCACACAGTTAGCAAGCTCTCCCCAGGAGCACTTTTAACCCTTAGATCGCCCCTGATGTTAACCCCTTTCCAACCAGTGTCATTAGTACAGTGACAGTGCTTTTTTTTAATTTAGCACTAATCACTGTATTGCTGTCACTGGTTCCAAAATAAGTGTCGACCGCCGTCAGGTGGACAGCGAAGACGTCCCGCAGTTGTGACCCTTTTTTTGCTCTAGAGCGGCGCATGCGCATGCTCACACAATTCAGGCTGCAGAGGCAGTCCCCACCCCTTGCAAACGTGAGACTGCGGGGCAGAGAAAGCCTCCAGAATAGCTCGGGCAGGTTCGGGCTGTTCTCCTTTTCCTTTTCTCTCTCTCTCTTCGCGCTTCTTAGTGCTATTGTATGTTCCTCGTCACCGGCCCTCCTCCCTGATGCACAGATACCATGTGGGATGGTGAGAGAGGATTGCCGGGAGGAATCAGCATGCACCTTCCCTGCGCCACTCTGCATTAAGAACTTCTCTGCTCTCCAAGCCCTCCTGACACTCAAAGCCCTCCTGACAACCCCCAATACCATACCCTCCTGACACCCCAGCCCTCCTGATCCCCCCAATAACATACCCTCCTGACACCCCAGCCCTCCTGATCCCCCCCTATACCATACCCTCCTGACACCCTAGCCCTCCTGATCCCCCCCAATACCATACCCTCCTGACACCCCAGCCCTCCTGATCTCCCCATTACCATACCCTCCTGACACCCCCAGCCCTCCTGTTCACCCCAATACCATACCCTCCTGACACCCCAGCCCTCCTGATCTCCCCAATACCATACCCTCATGACACCCCAGCTCTCCTGATCCCCCTAATACCATACCCTCCTGACACCCCTAGCCCTCCTGACTTCACCAATACCATATCCTCCTGACACCCCCAGCCCTCCTGATTCCCCCTCCCATACCATACCCTTTTGACACCCCCAGCTCTCCTGATCCCCCCAAGACCATACCCTCCTGACATCTCAGCCTTCCTGATCCCCCCAATACCATACCCTCCTGACACCCCAGCCCTCCTGATCTTCCCAATACCATACCCTCCTGACACCCCCAGCCCTCCTGATCTCCCCAATCCCATACCCTCCTGACACCCCAGCCCTCCTGATCTCCCCAATACCATACCCTCATGACACCCCAGCTCTCCTGATCTCCCTAATACCATACCCTCCTGACACCCCTAGCCCTCCTAACTTCACCAATACCATGCCCTCCTGACACCTCCAGCCCTCCCGATTCCCCCCCCCCCCATACCATACCCTTTTGAAACCCCCAGCTCTCCTGATCCCCCCAATACCATACCCTCCTGAGATCCCAGCCCTCCTGATCCCCCCAATACCATACCCTCTTGACACCCCCAGCACTCCTGATCCCAATACCATACTCTCCTGACACCCCAGCCCTCCTGATCCCCCACCAATACAATACCCTCCTGACGCCTCAGCCCTCCTGACCCCCCTCAATACCATACCCCCCTGACACCCCAGCCCTCCTGATCCCCCCCCCCAATACCATACCCTCCTGGCACCTTAGCCCTCCTGATCCCCCAATATCATATCCTTCTAACAACCCAGCCCTCCTGATCCCCCTAATGCCATACCCTCTTGACACCCCCAATACAATACCCTCCTGATACCCCCAGCCCTCCTGACCATACCAATACCATACCCTCATTACACCCCCAGCCCTCTTGATCCCCCCAATACCATACCCTTATGACACCCCCCGCCCTCCTGATCCCCCCCCAATACCACCTCTCCTGACACCCCAGCCCTCCTGATCCCCCCTAATACCATACCCTCCTGATACCGCAGCCCTCCCGATCCCCCCCAATACCATACCTTCCTGACACCACAGCCCTCCTGATCCCCCCCCATACCATACCCTCCTGACACCCCAGCCCTCCTGATCCCCCTAATACCATACCCTCCGGACACCACCAGCCCTCCTGATCCTACCAATACCATACCCTCCTGACACCCCCAGCCCTCTTGATCCCCCCAATACCATACCCTCCTGACACCCCAGCCCTCCTTATCCCCCCCAATACCATGCCCTCTTGACACCCAGCCCTCCCGATCCCCCAAATACCATACTCTCCTGACACCCCAACCCTCCTGATCCCCCCAATACCATACCCGCCTGATACCCCAGCCCTCCTGATCCCCCCTCCCCCAATATCATACCCTCCTGACACCCCAGCCCTCCTGATCCCCTCCAATACCCTACCCTCCTGACACCCCAGCCCTCCTGATCCCCCCAATACCATACCCTCCTGATATCCCAGCCCTCCTGATCCAACCCAATACCATACCCTCCTGACACCCCAGCTCTCCTGATCCCCCCAATACCATACCCTCCTGACACCCCAGCCCCCCTGATCCCCCCCCCCAATACCATACCCTTCTGACACCCCAGCCCTCCTGATCCCCCCCCAATACCATACCCTCCTGACACCCCAGCCTTCCTGATCTCCCCAATACCATACCCTCCTGACACCCCCAGCCCTCCTGATCTCCCCAATACCATACCCTCCTGACACCCTTAGACCTCCTGACTTCACCAATACCATACCCTCCTGACACCCCCAGCCGTCTTGATCCCCCCCACCATACCATACCCTTTTGACACCCCCAGCTCTTCTGATCCCCCCAATACCATACCCTCCTGACATCCTAGCCCTCCTGATCCCTCCAATACCATACCCTCCTGACACCCCCAGCCGTCTTGATCCCAATACCATACTCTCCTGACACCCCAGCCCTCCTGATCCCCCCCCCCCATACAATACCCTCCTGACACCCCCAGCCCTCTTGATCCCCCCAATACCATACCCTTCTGATACCCCCAGCCCTCCTGATCCCCCCAAAACCATACCCTCCTGACACCCCAGCCCTCCTGATCCCCCCCAATATCATACTCTCCTGACACCCCAGCCCTCCTGATCCCCCCTAATACCATACCCTCCTGACACTACCAATACCATACCCTCCTGAAACCCCCAGCCCTCCTGATCCTACCAATACCATACCCTCCTGACACCCCCAGCCCTCTTGATCCCCCAATACCATACCCTCATGACACCCCAGCCCTCCTTATCCCCCCTAATACCATAACCTCCTGATACCCCAGCCCTCCTGATCCCCCCCAATCCCATACCCTCCTGACACCCCAGCCCTTCTGATACCCCTAATACCATACCCTCCTGACACCCCCAGGCCACCTGACCCCCCCAATACCATACCCTCCTGACACCCCCAGCCCTCCTGATCCTACCAATACCATACCCTCCTGACACCCCCAGCCCTCTTGATCCCCCCAATACCATACCCTCCTGACACACCAGCCCTCCTTATCCCCCCCAATAGCATACCCTCCTGACACCCCCCAGCCCTCCCAATCCCCCCAATACCATACTGTCCTGACACCCCAGCCCTCCTGATCGCCCCTAATACCATACCCGCCTGATACCCCAGCCCTCCTGATCCCCCCTCCCCCAATATCATACCCTCCTGACACCCCAGCCCTCCTGATACCCTCCAATACCCTACCCTCCTGACACCCCAGCCCTCCTGGTCCCCCCAATACCATACCTTCCTGACACCCTAGCCCTCCTGATCCCCCCAATACCATACCCTCCTGACACCCCAGTCCTCCTGATCCCCCCCCCAATACCATACCCTCTTGACACCCCAGTGCCATGCCCTCTTGAGACGTCAGCCTTCCTGATTCCCCTGTACTGTGCCCTCCATATCTTCCAGTACCATACCCTCCTGACCCCCCCCCTCCAGTACCGTGCCGCCCCCCTGACCCCCCTATACCTTGCCCTCCTTACCTCCTTGTACCATGCCCTCCTGACCCCTACCATACATACTGCTGACCTACGTAAGCCGCCCTATATCCTACCGATCTCTGTACGCTGCCCTACATTCTACTGACCTCTGTACACCGCCCTACATACTACTGAACTCTGTACACTGCCCTACAATTACTGACCTCTGTACACTGCCCTACATCCTACTGACCTCTGTACACTGCCCTACATCCTACTGACCTCTGTTACCAGCTTGTAAAGCAGCTATTCAGACCGATCTTGGTCTGATTGGCTGCTTTAGAGGGCAGAGTAGAGTTCTGGGGTCTTACAGACCCTATATCTCTCCATAAAGTGGACCTTTCATGGCCCATGCTATCAAAAGGGATGTTGTTCATCCCTTGTGATAGCAATAAAGTTGATTACAAAAAATTAAAAATTTACCCTGACAGAGCATCGGTCTGCCCTAGATGCGACTCTGATATGGGTTCTTTCATTCATGTAGTATGGTCTTGCCCGCAGCTGCAGGTCTTCTGGAATGGAGTGGTTAATGACATCAGTTCAATAGGTAAATTACGGGTCCCCTGCGATCCGATACTCCTACTACTTTGTATTTGTGATACTTTGGAAGCCCCCAATTAAAAAAAAATATTTGTATTTTATGCAGCTTTCTATGCTAGGAAAGCGATCCTTCTTCAATAGAATAAGCCTCCCCCCGACAGTCCATCATTGGAAAACCCTAGTGAACACAGCCCTACCTCTATACAAGTTGACATATATGGGATGTAACTGTCCGAAAAAGTTTGATTAGATATGGGCAGAATGGGTCCGTGAGAGACAGCTGACTCTAGAGTAGGGCCCGAAATCTTGAACCCTGGTTGACCTATGGAATATGTACATACTACACCTGAACCTTCCTGAGAATCATCCCCTAGTCGTTTCTACTAGATTCTTTCCTCACTTTATGTGTGTGTGAACCCCCCCCCAACCCCCACCCCTCCTCTTGCCCTTTTTCTTGAAAACGATTACCCCCTCCTTCCACCGTAAGCTGAATTTTTCCTTCTTTTGAAATGTTAGTTCAAAGTTAATTGCAATACTGCTTTCTGATAAAGCATGTTTTGTTGATCTTATTTTGTCCTGATTAAGGTAATCTATACTTGACTAAAGAGAATGTATCGCTGCTATTTGTTTTTTTTGTCTTTGAAACCTGAATAAACTTTATGTTAAAATTAAAAGGTGCAATGTGAAAAAAAGAACATTTAAATAAAATAACTAATAAAATAGAAGAAGTAGAAAAATATGAAAAGGGAAAAGGAGGGGAAATTGGGACTCTGTGATACCCAAAGGATAGCAACACTAAGTGTAAGCAAAATTAGGTTAAAATGACAATATTTTTATTCGGATCAAGGTTAAAAAAGCCTCTAAAAAGGCAGACAAAGGTGGAGAACAATTAATAAAAACTGTACACAGTAATGCAGAAGATGACAAGGTACTAAACAGTACCAAATAGATTATACAATGAAAGCAAAAGAGGCAGATGCATCATAATAACGCGTTTCAACAAATTATGTCTTCTTTAGGGGTGAGCGTCCACTTAAAAGGATCTCTGTAAAATATACAGGGACGGGGAGCTCCCCCAGTCTTGGCAAACAGCCACAGCTATTTACACATGTAATCGACTGTGTCCAATCACAGCCTATCACATGTAAACAAGGAGATGCCGTTTATCGGCTTTCCTCGCCTCACACTGACAAAGTGTGAGGCGAGGAGAGCCAATCAGCAGCATTTCCTCACAGGAGAGACCTGTAAAGGTAATCAGGGCACTGATCATCAGTGCCCTGATTACAATGCAGCCCCAACAGTGTCCGTCAGTAATGCCACCCTGTGCGCATCAGTGACACCAGTCGGTGCTCATCAGTGAGGCCAATCTGTGCCCATCGGTGATGCCAATCAGTGCTGTCTTTCAGTGCCCATCAGTGCTGTCTTTCAGTGCCACCTATCATTGCCCATAAGTGCTGCCTATTAGTGCCCATCAGTGCCGCCTATCAGTGCCCATCAGTGCTGCCCATCAGTGCTCATCAGTGCTACATATCAGTGCCACCTATCAGTGCTCATCAGTGCTCATCAGTGCTGCATATTAGTTAATAGGTTAATACTTACACAAGGTCAAACAAAAACCTAGGATCATTGAACAAAGGAGGAAAAGCAGAACACGCAGAGTAATATAGTCATCTCATATGTAGCTGGAGTGTTGGAAGAACTCAGAACGTTTGTTAACAAAATAATAAAGTGGTTCTAAAGCCTAAAGGTTTTTTTACCTTAATGCATTCAATGCATTAGGATAAAAAAAAAACTTTCTGTGTAACAGAATCACCCCCTGCCCCCCTTTATAATTACCTAAGCCCATTACCAATCCAGCGATGTGCACAAGAGCTGAGGCTCTCCTGGCTTTGTCCCTCCTCTCCAGGCAGATTGATAGCAGCGGGAGCCATTGGCTCTCGCTGCTGTCAATTAAATGCTGTGATGAGGAATAGATACAGCCCGGGCGTCTCAGGAGTGAGCTTGAACAAGTGCCCCCCTTTAAAGTAGCTTCCTATGGGGGCACTTGCTGAAAAGGAGGAGCCAGGAGTGCTGGCGGGGAACCCCAGAAGAAGATGATTGGGGTTGCTCTGTGAAAAACCATTGCACAGAGCAGGTAAGTATAACATGTTTATTATTTTATTTAAAAAAAAATGGAACCTTTAAAATAACTTTAAGCCTAGCAATACATTGGGATAAAAACTTGCTTATTCAAACGATCCAACACTTATGCCGTGTACACACAATACACATTTCGCTCAAGCTTGGCTTGCTTACATACGATCACACAAAAGTTCGCTGAAATTCTGACCATCAAGAACATGGTGACGTACAACACTACGACAAGCCAAGAAAATTAAGTTAAATGCTTCCGAGCATGCATCGAATTGTTTCCGAGCATGCGTAGGAATTTTTACGTATCAGAATTGGTACAGACAATCGGAATTTCAGATCGGAACTTTTTCCGACCGAAAAATTGAGAACATGCTCTCAATATATTGCTGGCTGGAATTCCGCCAGCAAAAGTCCGAGCATACACACGGTCGCATTTTCGGACCAAAAGCTCTCATCGGACTTTTGATGGCGGAATTTCCGCTCGTTTGTACGGGGCATAAAAGACAAGGGAAGTCATTTAGTATATGCAGTGCATTAAAGTGAGAAATGCAAAAAACTGTATAGGGGGGATGGATCAACTTCTTAACAAATGCATGGACCAACATTGGGGGGCAAATTCTACAGGTCAAGACTTGGTGGTTTTCCCAGACCTTAACGAAAACTGATATTCTGACAGTGAGGTCACATTTTGTACAGAGAAGACAGCTGGTTCACAAGTGGCATGAAAGAGGCCATCTATGTCAAACTGGAACAAACACCACTGAACAGGGGTGGGGGGATGCAACACCATCTGCTTGCCACATATAATGTTGTTTTAATGGCAGTTTGATAACTAATGATCATTAGTCATGTGAAATAAATTATTAACATTTACAAAGCCTTTTTGACAGCATGGGACTATGTAACTAGAACAGGATCCCCTGTCTTCTGTAATTTTTGCTGTACTTCTTCAAATGCTTTTTAAGGTCAGTAGAAGCACTGTACATTGCAGAAGGGTGGAAATGCTGATTAACACAGATATTAATTGTTTTCAGATGCCCTTTCTATCTGGCTGAACAAATTGTGGGAAGTAGTCACATTTGATCTCCTGAGTCCTTACATAATTTGAACATTATTTAACGGTTTCATGAGCCTGTGTATGAATGAAATGTATTATATGATTTACACAAATGTCTGATATACCGGTAATTTCCTGTCATCCCTTGCACAGGGTAAAAGGATGAAAGTCAAGCAAAGTGGATGATTTAACCAATGAGAAGCCTGCAGGCATGTAGGGTACAGCTCTGTATTAATCAAAGTGTATGCTAGTATTATTTGGTGCTCCATTAGATATCCATTCTTTTATTCAGCCAGCAGGCGATACTCTCGGCTATTTTTCAAATGTATCTCTCTGTCACTTGTTATGAAAACCCTATTATTTATAGGACATACTAGCTGAAAACGAACTCTACGCACACAGTTGATCTGTCAGAAGAGTGATGAATTCATAATCAATGACTCCATCTGAGGTTTCAAGCTGTAGCCTTGGCACATCCTATCCCCTATGATTGCCCAAGTCATCTGGGGGCTCTTGTCACATACTATCACCTTATTTGGACCATGGGCTTGAATACACTTTGCTACTAGGATGTGGGTTTAAAAGAGAACATCTGTGTCTCCTTGCTGGTGTCCAACCTTGGGTTCCACTACAGAACCACTGGGTGGCCCTGACTTGTTGCTAACTGGCCTAAACCATCCATGTAAGGAGGAAGAGGTCTGTAATGATGAGCTAGAAGAAACATTAACATCATAACATTTACATGAGATTTTCGGGATTGGGTTTAAATATACTTTCAGGATACACCTGTCATGATAAAGATATCTTAAACCACCTGTGATAAATACACAGTACCCAAGTAACATGCTGGTCATTTTGTGATTAATGATTTTTTAATGCTGTCTTCTGGAAACTTTAAATTTGCTTAACCCAGGAAAGGCCACTTGCCCACCCTGAGCGTGACCCACCTGATCAACATTGTTACTTTTCTTTTTTACACCAGGAAGAATAGTGGCCCGAAAGTTGGACTACTATAGGCCTAATAGTAGGCCTATGTCTCCTGCGATAAAGTGATAGTTTATGTTGATTTTTTGGTGAGATAGTGGGTAGTTAACTTAAAGTTTACAATTATATGTTATGCTCCCCCGCATTAAATTTATTTTCTACCAGCATAGCCTCAAAGAAAAAAGCGCTGTGTGTAATAGATGTGCACCCAGCATCTATTTAGTATTATGTATAAATCAACAAGATTTTATGGACTTCTCATGCAATTGGGAAAGGGTGGTTTTATATGTCTGTGGGTATTTTTTTTATTTTAATTTGGGGTTATAAGCTATATAAACATGTCTTTTTTTTCAAATAGAAAATCATTGGTGCCAGGAAGGGTTTGCAAACCAGCAAAAAGCTAAATATATAAAGATAACCCCGCACACAGCCCAAAGTTCCACAGATTATTAACGCAAAGGCATACAGCTAAAACATATGTGCACCAATGCGTTTCAACCCTGCAAGGGTCTTAATCTTAGCTAATTTAGACAACATCACAATATTCTAAAATACCCTGCACCTCCCAGTAGAGACAGCACAATCAACATTTAATCCATATGTGTAATCTACAGTTATATATATATATATATATATATATATATATATATATATATATATATATATGAGTTTTATAATATAAAAAAAATTACAAAACATTAAAAACTACATATGTTAAGGCTCATTTACACTCAGGCAAACAAAACCACTGTGTTTAGATGTGCACAGAGTATAGTTCTATGTGCATCTAATTGCAGCATTATAGTTATCAATCAGCCCATACATACAACTGCGTGTACATGCAAAATTGTGCACAAATAAAATAAGTAAAACACAGCTGCATCCAGGGCTGCACAAATCTGCAGATAAATGCATGTAAACGCATGCCCGTATACATGCATAAGTCATTAAAAAGTTTGTGGGTATCCAAACACTGTACACATCTAAAAACGACTAAACACATCTAAACGTGAGTACTTTAGGTGCATATTTTATGCAGGATCTTCTGCTAACTCTGCCAGCAAGAACCTGTATTCCATGCAGAAAATATGCATATACCCATGTGAATAAAGCCTATGGGCAGATCTGCAGATTTTATGCGTGTATGAGCATTAACACATGTAAACCCATAAGCGCTTAGGCCTTTAGAAGAATTGTATGCGCCTAAATGCTGTACGCATCTAAACCTATTAGCAGGCATCTAAGGGCTCATCTAACCCATCCTGCCATCTGAACTACAACCGTGGCCAAAAGTTTTAAGAATGACACAAATATAATTTTTTACAAAGTCTACTGCTTCATTGTTTTTAGATCTTTTTGTCAGATGTTACTACGGTATACTGAAGTATAATTACAAGCAGTTCATGAGTGGCAAAGTCTTTTTATTGACAATTACATTACGTTTATTCAAAGAGTCAATATTTGCAGTGTTGACCCATCTTTTTCAAGACCTCTGCAATTCGTCTTGGCAGGCTGTCAATCAACTTCTGGGCCACATCCTAACTAACTAAAGTTCTCAATGGGATTAAGGTCTGGAAAGTTTCCTGGCCATGGACCCAAAATGTCGATGTTTTTTTCTCCAAGCCACTTAGTTATCACTTTTTCCTTATGACAAGGTCTCCATCATGCTGGAAAAGGCATTGTTCGTCACCATACTGTTCTTGGATATAGTTACATAGTTACATAGTTAGTAAGGTTGAATAAAGACACCAGTCCATCCAGTTCAACCTGAGTGAGTACACCCTCACATCAGTCCCTACCCTCAAGGAGCCCACAATCCAAGGTCCCCAACTCACATTCATATACTAGGGCCAGTTTTTTTTTGGACAGAAGCCAATTAACCTATCAGCATATTCTTTGGCATGTGGGAGGAAACCGGATTACCCAGAGGAAACCCACGCAGGCACAGGGAGAACATGCAAAATCCAGGCAGGTAGTGTCATGGTTGGGATTCAAACCAGCGACCCTTTTTACTGCTAGGTGAGAGTGCTACCCACTACACCACTGTGCCGCCCAAATGGATGGTTGGGAGAAGTTGCTCTCGGAGGATGTTTTTGTACCATTCTTTATTCATGGCTGTGAAATTTTTTTTTTTACTAGTCATGGCGGCAATCTGCGATTTTTATTGTGACTGCAATATTGAGGCGGACATAGCGGACACTTTTGACACATTTTTGAGACCATTCACATTTATACAGCGATCCGTGCTATAAAAATGCATTGATTACTGTATAAATGTGACTGGCAGGGAAGGGGTTAACACTAGGGGGTGATCGAGGGGTTAAATGTGTGTCCTAGGGAGGTGATTCTAACTGTGGGGGGAGGAGACTGACTGGGGGAGGTGACCGATCGGTGTCCCAATGTACAAGGGACACATCTTCGGTCTCCTCTCCTCTGACAGGACGTGGATCTGTGTGTTTACATACACAGATCCACGTTCCTGTTCAGTTACTGGACAATCGCGGGTGCCCGGCGGACATCGCGGCCGCCGGCCACGCGCATCGGGTCCCCTGTGACGCAGCGGGGGCGCTCGCGCCCCCTAGTGGCTCTGGAAGGCGATCACGTCATATGACGTCCGCCCAGAACGAGAGCTGCCTCGTCCCACCATCATATGACAGTGGGCGGGCGGC